>NW_028259151.1:5757575-6060606 GCF_977971745.1 Zootermopsis nevadensis | reverse complement strand
TTGTGTAGTAAATGGTTGTAACGTAAAAGCAAATTTCATCAAGGTCTTCTCTAAGTTCATCTGGTAGGAGGCACGTGACGAAACCCAAATCTTGGAAGCCATTTTATTCCTTATTCCTCTTATTAACATCTCGACCTTATGACAGTAATCTGGACTAATTTCATCGAATCCATCTAGCATTACAACTAAGTTCCCTGTCTGCTCCAACGCATGTCGGAATATTTTTTTTTCTAGTTCTAAAACAAGTTGTCCCTTCGAATGAGCGGCTTCCCACAGGAATTCCTTGCACTTGTTGATGCATTCTCCTTCAAATTTAGTACTTTCCAGTGAACTCGTATGGTCATTTAGATTCAGTCTTAGCACCCACATCGAAGGTTTCCACTTCTTTATTTCATGTTCCATGTGGGAGAGAAACGTAGATTTTCCCATTCCTGGTTCAGCTGCAAGCAACATGGTGGAGTCTTTGTGTTCCATTAAACTCTTGACGTCATACGACTCGCATTTTGTTTTGTCAATATATTTGCGGATGACATCAATGTCACTACTCGAGTCTCTCCATACAAAGAAATCGTTTTCCCTATGAACCCAATGCACATTTTTGCAAAAGAATTTCAGTTTCTTAAATTTCCTTCCTGAATGTTTGTTTCCAAGAATAACGTATCTAACTTCCTCTGGTTTGATTGATTGAAAAACATTATGACCATTTCTCTTACGTCCTATTGGCTTGTTGAAAGTATCTACAATCTTCAAACGGTAGTTTCTTGATATTTTAACAAATTTAAATTCATACATTTTCTCGCCGACAGGTAAGTATTTTTTCAGTTGACTTAGCCCTAACCCAGTAATTGCGAACGTATTAGTGGTGTCTGCTAACTTCAGAATATCATCATTCAGACGCACCTGATGCTCCAATGTGCGTGCGATATAGCAACTAGGAGGACCAGACAACTTTCTACCAATACACAGTTTCCTGCTCAACAATAAGGACAAAGCTTGTGAGTTTATGCTCTTCTTTATATCTTCAAGAGGGTCCTTTCCTATAAGTTTCTCTAACGGAACCTCCGTTCCTTGAAAATCAACAGTTTTTTTCAGTACAATTTCCTGTGATTTGTAATCCAAGTCAAACAATTTGCAGTCATCTACATACTCCGCGTATACATTTTCCAGTTTCTGTTGAAGTTGGGAAGCCAAATGTGGGTGTTTATGTTGTGAAATTACAACACACTTTTTCTGAGGAAGATGCAATATGTCCGTAAGAATATCGGCCAAATTTTTGTCATCATTGACAGAGCCTTCCTCACAGTCAATGACCAAGACAGAACTCCACTTGCAAGGCCAGAATTCACGAATTTCTTCACGTCGATCCAGTAAAGATTTTAAACTAATAAATAATGAATTTTCTTGATCTAAAGAATTGAGAGCCTGATATATTTTCAATTTGGATAAAGTGCCACAATTGTTTTTGGTAATGACGTTTAATAATTTGCTGCGTTGCAAGGCTTCAGACAGCGGTTGCATATGATGTTCAGTGAAACTTATACCATATTCAATGAATTCTTGTACGTCTATTTCCGATAATTCCTTTATCTTCTCAATCCAACGCTGTTTGATATTTTGCCAGAAACACAAACTTTCACTGAGCCAAGGTACATTGCCACTTTTCTTCCACCACTGAGTCACACATTCTTCGAGTTCTATGTAAATGGAATCTGTGCCTGAAGGTGATGTGTGACAAGCTTCCTGAAGATCTTTCTTAATTAATGTCTTGAAGGAACTTTCATGTGACTGGCATTGAAATATTTTCACTTTCTGCAAGAATTCTGAGTATAAAGAAAAATCACATTTCTCCAGTTCCTTGATCAGTTCTCTTAAGTCATCACTGCTCGGCTTAGATTTTAAATTTGATTTTAAATGTTCCAGCCTCTTTGATATGTCGGCGTTTGTGAAGTTGCTATTAATTTTCTCTATTTCTTGCTTAAATTCTTCATCAGTATATGCTCCCATATTCACTAGATCTTCCAATTCCAGAAGAAAATTATAATAATGAGACAGTTCTTTAAAAAAGTCGAAAACTTCTTTATCAGATCCCTCATTGAAAGTTACATATTTCCCTTCATTTTCCCCTGAACTCAATATGCTCACTGGGTCTTTGTCGTCTCCAGCTACACATTTGCTATTCAGCCTGGCATTAGTGTAAATTATAAACTCGAAGTCAACAAACGAACCACACTGTTTCAGATTACTGTCTTCAGAAACACCCTTTTTAATTTGACAGTACGATCCAAAATATTTGAACAAACTGAAATCTCCAGACATTTGTATGATGCTTTGGCGCTGAATTGTATGATTTTTGTCTTCCTTATGTTTAAGTTGTATGAAACACGTCTTACAAATATCTTGTCCTTTCAATCTGTACTTAAACACCACGTCATCAAGGGCCCCAGCGAAGTCGACGTTTGAAGCCAGATGGAATTTGTCCGTCTTGTTGAGGCCCCGCGCGAAGAGGAACGAAGCCACTCTGATGCCGTACAACTCACCTTCCAGTCCAACTGAACCAGGTCTCTTCTTGTATTTGAGAAGAACTACGCCGTTCTGGGTCGTGGCCGAGGTCTCCTGGTTGAAGAAAACGCAATTAAGTGACTTCACTTGGGAACAACATGCACTTTAATACCTGTCTGATTCATGAAACCGACTCGGTATATTAAATATATTCTTGATGTTCTTACACATTTAGTCAAGACATCCTCCGGCTTAATATATGGATCCATTAATCTGTCCACATGAGTCCGTCTTTGAATTGTATATTGTGAATCGTTATGTTCAAGGCCCTTTGTCGAATTTCGTAAAACGTTAATTATCTTTGGAGTAAAATTATTTTCCCCAAGCTTTCAGGCTATCTTATACTGCTTAATTGCTTATACTTACATATTTTTATTCAAATTTATTCTCTTTGTTTTTCATAATACGGATACTAGTACAAGTGAATTAACAAATAGTATAAATTTCTATACTATTACATGCCTATTTGGATTTGAGATACTGTAGGTTTAGTAGCTTTCACACGTCTAAAATTATTAGGCAGTCGCATCAAATGGTAATTGCATATTCTCAGGCATAGGATAGATAAAACAAATATAAAAAGTGTTCTCTATTTAAGAGACAGTTAGCTTTTGAAATAAGCTAGATGTTTGTATAATTTATTTACCTGCATCTGTCTGGCCTGCAGACCAGAATTGATAACGTATCTGAACACAGAGATACCTGAATATTAACTTTGGCCTCAAAACACTAACATTCTTGAATGACGCGTACTTTACTCCGAATGAGGCAGGCACGACGTATAAATTAAAAATTCAGAAATCACTTTCCGGAGTAGTTTCCGACCAGATATAACTTCATAGTTTCGCATCATTAAACCCGTTCAGTCTTCACGAAATAGAACATGGAGACGGACGGACGAACAGGACCATCCTTATATGCGTTCACTTTATGAGCTCTGTGTGAAGAACGCAAAATAGTTTGAAACATTCTTATATTTGTTTTAACAGTTTCAACATAGAGTACTTTCCATTGTCATAGTACGTAGATAGGCCTTACAGGTTCTTACGCACTGGCTCATAATTTAACGTCGCAAACAACAGAACTTCAAATTATCTGATATGAATGATAAGCTGGTGGCGTGACAAGAAATCTACAAGAATTTTTCCTACAGTCGTTGCTGTTCCAATTATTTCAATGTGAGCTCGTCCTGAGAGCTAAAATAGCACCAGCATAACAGCCATGATTCTTCTTAATAATTAATGAAATTAGGATTACTTGTCTCGAAAATGTGTTCGTCGACCTGAACTTATTTATACATTCTATTGGACTACACAGCAATGTTATTGATTGCTTCTTTCTTAAACACCCAGTAATTATGTTTGCATTCATTCTATAACACTACGAGCTCGAGATATTTTTCGTTGGCGACATCTCCGGACGACGTTCATACAGTTTTCCTGGTTAACTCTGATGTTTAGAACATTCACACGTAGGCTAAGATACGATGATAAGTGAGAGGCAAATGTTTTCTTACGAAATAATTAAGCATGGAATCGGAATAGATAATCCGCATATCGATGTTAGTGTTCTCCGTTATGACGTCGTGTGAACTTCTGGTAAGATACCAACGTTAAGGAGGAACATACTGCCTCCATCTCCATGGCTGGTGACGAAGGAAAAAGCTTATTCTACATAAAGTGACCAATGAAATTGCAGTTTTTACGAGTTCTTAACCCTTTGGTGTGATAAAAACAACTTAAGGCCTCGTCCATATTTAATTGTCTGTCTTGCTTCTTTATCATTGTTGAGCCACTGTCATGACAATAACTTAATTTACATTGTTGCAGTTATTTCCTTAGTTTCCTAGCTGATATCATCGTGCTGATGTGGCATAAAGAATGCCTTTGGCATTTCGGTATACTCCAAAAAGCACAACTTCCAATCTTGCGAAAGGAATGAATTATTATGTGCGGTTACCCATTACTTTATGAACTTATAACATAACTGAAGTAGACGGACGTAAAAATATTCTGAATTATTCGATTACTAAAGCTGTATCAAGATATCAGCCAGCCTAGTTTGGATTTATCTCCTATTTGGATACCTGTAATCTCTGAAGAAATCCAAGTTGGGCATCGAGTTTCGAGCTGATATTCATGTGTATTTATTCCCACCTTTTGTGAGTTTTTATTTTTTTGGCTTTATCTTGTTTATGAATTTTGATTTCTACATACTATTCGTTTACGTCCCACGGATGGATGGTGTGGTAATGCCTTTTTATTCCGGGACTTTCACTTTTTACTTTGTCCGGAGATAGGGATTAGCTCTATCTAGTGGGCCCAACTGAGTAGGAACCTGAAGACGGAGATAGAGTCCCATCTCCGAAACGTCGTTTTACGTTTTATATTTACTAGACGATGGATAATATCCAAGAAAATTTTTATTCAATCAGTCCAATTGTTTAACACTTCACATCCTGATAAGTACGCAATAACTTTGTAGGAGAAATTTATGAACTTGTCACAAGATATCCTTCTTTGGATTCGAGTAATTATGACGCAAGAATTCTTTGGGTAAATCATGATCTATGACTGACACAGCCAAAGTGTCTTGTGATCACATTCTGCATGTAAAATAATCTAGAAAGATGTGTATGCAATTCTCACAAATGTAATGAATTAAACGACTTATACTGGTAGGCCTTAATTTTTACGAAAGGTAAGATGATGCCATTATGTTACAAATATACAGATACGTAGATACAGCTGGGTAGTGATTTCCCAATTCGCAATTATTACACATTTGTTATGTACAGGAAGGTAAGCTTAGGAAACAATACGAGTTAACAAAGTATTTCCTTGCTTGGGGGTTATGTATAACAACAAGAGAGACGAGTATTTTTCCACTTAGTTCTTGATTGTTAGTGATAATTTGTAGAACATCTTTACAGCAAATGCTGAGAACGTCCAGAGCATTCTAGAAAATAAAAATCCAAATATGTAATATGTTTTACGCGACTTCTCGAAGTGTTTCCGGGTCAATGTTGGCAAGTCTCTTTCAGTCCCTCCAAGCTTCGCGAGATATTATAACAAATTCTTTGTTTCATAAATTCCATGCATGGAAAGTTAAAGTATGACCACGTCTATTTCCAACAATGTGCTCGCAGAATAATTTTTGCAATAAAACAGTTGTTTTCGCAGTTTGGGCAATGACCCCATTATGTTGAAACCAGCAGCACTTTTCATTTTGTTCCAACAGAGAAATGAAATGAAGAAAATGATTCTGGTACCGTTAATTGTCTCTAAACCCTCGAGAACCTGCCATAGCATTGTTACCAGTCGCTGCATTGTTGTTTTATTTCCTTGTGAGTATAAGCATTGCAAAATGTTTCACGAAGATCGGAAAAAGTGAAATGACACACGTTCTCCTTGTGAATACGCCATGTTTGCATCTGCACAACTTTCGCCCAAATGGCTTGAGCAGCGTCCTAGTAACCAGTAACCACGGGCAAAGTCTGAAAATGTCTGTTATACGGGGTTAGACCACATTCTGATATAATTTTTTGATCTGGAACAAGTGAATGTTGTTGGGTTGCATTTAATGTGGTGCACGTTTTAATTCGCTTTTTCATGCTAATACGAACGGTTTCATTATTATTATAATTTCCGTCTTTTTATTTTCACACAATTTCTCCATTAAATGAAAGTTATAACCTTAACAAGAAACCCCTTACATCCCCACAAGAACCTATAATATCAGCAGCTGAATCTCCTATTAGTCTACTTTGTGTTAATTTTAACGACGTCCAAGTCACTTCCTATGTAAATGGCTTATATTGCTTGAATCCCCATGACATTCAATGTGTAACGTTCCCTATGAAACTTAAACATGGGCATAAATAAGTGTTAAAAGAATTGATGATCTTACCTCTACTCCGTTTGGGCCCGGATTCAGTTCAACACAGCCGATAACAAGGAGCGAAGCCAATAGAAAACAGCTGAACCACCTGAAACTGTCATTGTCGCGTTTTCTACCAGCGAAACTTTCCATAATCACGCACTTCCCTGGTCTTCCGCCACTCCACCGGCCAATTGCGGCCCTCCATTGGTCGGTAGTTTCCCCCATGGCGCAAGCGGTTACTTAGTTTTACTCAGACACCAACTTTGATGTTCAACACAAATTTCGTTCACTACAATCGAGTGCCTCGTAGTGTTTTATTTTATTTTGATGGAAACAACAGTTAACTCACAAAAATATAATTCAATTATGCAAATGAATTGTAATTAAACAAATAATTGCCACGTCTTTTAGAAATATGTACAATTTAGAAGTTTATCTAAGTAACATTGAAATATTTATGAGGGTGTAAATTATACTTAAGTGCATGGAGTTTCAGTTGATGTCTGCCAAAGACGTATTTGATTTTAAAATAATTTCAGACATGTAATAAACGCTGTAAGGAATTTGTGTTCAGTAACGGTAAACGCCATTTTAATAAAAAAAAACTATCGATTTTCAAGTCTTGGCTATGTAACTTCCAGAACGCGTACATTTTCCCTTCTAGCGCAGTAATAAGGGCACGAACAGCAACCATATGGAATGATAATAATGAAAGTGTTAATATTCCCAAACACAATTATCTTCTTATCTGTAGCTATAGGCTAATTTCATTCCCTTTTTTCTAAAGAGCTGTTATATGTTCACACCACAACAAGACCAGTCGTCCAGCTCAGTATTTTAAATAACGACTTTAATAAAAATCGACAAGAGGAAATGTCTCTTTAAGTAAAACAAACGCAGTCCCTTCACCTAAATCTTCTGGAGTGATCGGTTCTGGTATTTGCGACTGGGGCGCAGTTACAAATAGGCTTATCCTTATCTTAATAGAGATATGATAAAGCTGTCATCTTATATTGAGCGTTTTGCGATATGCAGTTGTTTGTTACAGATAACTTCTGTATCTCTTACCACTTATCTAGTCGAGTGGGATACACAGGTATAAATAAACTTACGATTTGGTATTCCACATTGAATGTGAAATAGACGTTAAAATTCCCATAATGATCTTGTAGAAGTGGTTCATATTCTTTGTAACGTTTGTTCCTAATGAAAATGGACACCACTTATCGACATTCTGTGTTCACATGGGCACATTTCGAAGCTGATAAAAAGATATAAAGTTTGGCCACGTATGATGCTCATCATGATACTGAAATAAACCCGCGGATATACGATAAAGCGGATAGCGAAAGCGCGTATAATGAGAGTCTTCCGTACTCGTAGTCTCATTCACCTACTTACTTAGAATAACGTTTCACACCATAATCATAGGCAGAGACAAAACAGCTGGGTGATATAGGAATATTTGCCTTTTTTAGAAATATAAATAAGAAATAACTTTCCTGTTTGCATCATCCGTGCGTTTCCTTAGACTCTCCACAAGTACTAAATAAAACAACAAATTCTTCCCAGTTCCTTTCGATTCACCATAGAACTTACAAACCTCGAAATTGAAAGAATCTATGAAACAAATAAAAGACTTGCGAAATGCGATATTAATTCTTATAAATGAAAAACACAATCGATGGAAATGAAAGCAAAATTTCATTTAAATTCGTGCATTAGATTCCTTGGAAAATTAATTTTCAGACTTCTTTGCTGGTAATGAAATTCCGCGTCATTTGTGGAACCTGATAATTTAGTGCCACGTTAGGAAAAGCTACGTGAAACTTTCCATCAAATCTTCCTCGTTTTGACCGCCCTAACAGCAAACGTTTTGGGTCCGGGCCCGGCGTTTTCAGGTGTCATTCTTTTTGGAATTTTGTGCTCTACGCATTCGTGCCCGAGTTTTGTAATTCTGGTTGTACTTTGCCCTCATATATCGCGAACATTTTAAGAAAATCGGGAAATTTTCAAACTTTTTCAAATTCACAGCCTCGTATCTTTTTGAGTTTTTGAGATATACACTTGGAGGCCAGAATGAGTTGTAACGTATACACTCCTCTTCAAAACAACACTTGGTTCACTCGGATCGGATAATTAATCTCTGAGATATGATCCCGTTTATGGACACGTGTCGAATCCGGAAAGTCGAAAATCGTGGGTTCAATTTGCTCGTGCGCAGCTCGCGATGTCCGGCCGCCACGAATGTCGGAGCGGTACTGTCACAAACGTTCATCCTTCCTCTTTAAAACGAGACTAAGATGGCGGCACTATGTCTATGTTTAGCCGAGTTATTGAAGTTTGAAATTAATTCGTCAGAAACTGTCGCTCATTTGGGCGCGATGGCCTCCCCACACCCGACATCGATTTTAAAGACGTTTTCACGTCAAAAAGTGTTGCTTCTGAGGACTGAAAGATCTCCACACTATAACGCGGGCCACTGAAGGCAAATGCATTTACAG
Source organism: Zootermopsis nevadensis (assembly GCF_977971745.1). Taxonomy (NCBI): domain Eukaryota; kingdom Metazoa; phylum Arthropoda; class Insecta; order Blattodea; family Termopsidae; genus Zootermopsis; species Zootermopsis nevadensis. The sequence goes on along the minus strand of NW_028259151.1, from coordinate 6,051,661 downwards.
GAATCACAGATGACGACAAAGTTTTTCAACCAGAAATAAATATCCGAAACATCAAGCAAAAGAATCAATTTACTTATAGTAAGAAGAAAAAGAAAGATTTTATTTCACGGCTGACTGTATCCTACAGAGATTCAGAAACACGGAATATTACTCTCTTCTATCCCCACAACAGTAAATGTGCTCATTCTGTCTAGAATTTGTCCTTCACTGCGTAAAAAGATAAACTTATTTTTTCCAGCAATAATTATGATGGCGGTCGTTTATAAACACTCTGAATACGTGGTACAGGTTTTAAAACTAGTCTTTTGATGCGCACAATATTTGGTATTTGAGAATTCGAAAAGAATGGGTAACAGGCATTTTGCACCACATTCTTTGGGTTATAACAGATAAATGTTCCAACAATAAACTCTGACTTTTAAACAAAACGTTCAGGCTACTAATCAAATCATTAACATATACGTTGAAAAAGTTACAACTCAGTACATCTCCTTGAGGAAGGCCAGTTTGGAGAATTTTGTAATGTGGAAAGGAATTTCCATATCGGACTTTGCAGAATCGTGGATTAATAAATGACTATATCCATTTAAATAGTTTGGATTTAGTACCAAGTTTTGCTAGTTTTAGCAACAAATTTTCCTTCCACAAGGAGTCATATGAAGATTTAAAATCTATAAACACGGCTGTCAGAACGTGTTTGTTGTCCAAGGCGTCTTTGAAAGCTTGACTATGATTGGCAACCTGTTCAGTTGTAGACCTGTTCAGTAATCTGAAACCTGCTAGTTCTTTCGCAATAACATCGTTAGTTTCAAGAAACCAATTTAATCTATTATTTATAATTCTTTCCATTGTCTTTGACATTGTACTAGTCAAAGAGATGGGCCTATAAATGTGTAAAACCTTGGATTTGAATTCTTTTTGAGTATAGATATTATTGTAGCTTTTTTCCAGTTTCCCAAATCTTCTGGAACCACTTTAGGATTGTTTTCCTAGCCTTTTTGCCCATATTTTTAAGAAATTCTGATCTTGTTCAAGCGACCTTCTATTTTAAGTTGATTTATTGCTAAGTGGAGTTCGTTATCTTGAATTTGACTTTCAAAAATATTTGCAGATGTAGTGAATATTTTGATACTAAGATAATTTCTTTCAGCAGTTGTCTTTCTCTTCAATAATTTAGAATTTTCCCTGGCATATTTACGCTTTTTTGTGCTCGAGAATAGAAGATTCCTCTATCAGAACTCATTTCCGTATTATCGATGCATAAAGGTTCTTTCTTGGTATTGATCTTTTTATTTTGTATGTTGGCTAAATATTTATAAGTTTTAAGACCATCTTTCTGATAGTTAATGTTTGAAATAAATTTTCCAGTAGTCTTCCTCTTCGATTCCAGAATGGCTCCCTTCAAGATGGCCGACTCTTTTCTCCAGGTTTCTACATCTTCGACTTTTCCAGAAAGATTAGCCACATTTCTTAAATCATCTCGCTGTTTTTTTTTAAATGTCTAGATCTTTAGTCCAGAAAAACTTGTAAATTTTTACTCGTCCTCTATTTATGGAAATTTTACACATGATTTTATTAATATTATTGCTATATCTATCTGGGTGCTGTGAGAAATCTATATTTGCTTCACCTAGTTCTCGTTCTAGGGAATCTCTATATTTTGTCCAGTTAGCTTTCTGAATTTCTAAGGTCTCGCACTGCATGTAGAAGTTTTGTTGCGGAAGGCAGGATAATTGACGTGATGACAGGTCTATGACCAGTTTCTGGGTCCTCCAGTACCTTGCGTTCGGTCTCTCGGCTAATGTCAGCAGAAACAAGCTGCAAATCAGGCGTAATTGTAGATCCAGAATAATGTAACAAATTGTTAGGGTCTGTAGGATTGTATACTAATTCCAGAACACTAGTATTAAATATGTCTTCCATTCTTTTCCTGCTGTATTCAAATCATTATAGTTCACCTATTAGAGTGTGCATTAAAATCTCTCGTATCTGCAACACACCGGTTGCAGTGGCTGACACTTCATTGTCAGATGAATTTTCACAGCCTTGCATTGAATTCCGAGGTGTGAAGGAAGTATTTTTTAAACGAGGGGGATGATGTAGGCCAGTCAACACTGAAAAGTTTGATAATGTTGTTGTACTGAGTAACCTCGCCACTGAAACTAGTATAACTCGATATTAAACTGGGGTAAATTCCTATTAACAAAGTTATGCCACTGTACCCGTATTCCATATTATTTAGGCAAGTTAATTAATCATTAGGCCTAGTTAAAACGTTGTGCATAATAGAGTTAGGTGAATAAAGGCGGCAACCTTCCTTTAATCAGTTAAATTTTAAAAGCAACGCTTCTTGGCCGCTGATTTTTCTTAAAATAAATATATACAAAAATAATTAAAATGCGTTATGTTTGTTATGACAATCCTTTAAATAGGCCTATATATTCATTTCGACCAATGTGCTGTCTTTTTGTCGCAGAGTAAATTTTCACTTTTATTAGTGGTATTATTGCAATTATTATAGTTATTATTTTTACTATTAAGGTTGCCGGCAACAAATATAAGATACATCTCTTATTAATGGGCCTACTATTGATATTTTAGACAAATAACTTATTTAACCTCTGAGAACAGGACACATTAGGCCTAAAAATGACAACGGACGAACTACAAGCGGGTCTGAGTCATTGAGGATCCAGCAGTCGCTTGAAACTCGCTTTACGTGAAACTCGAAGGTTCATTACCGTGTTCAAAAAACTGGACCATGTCCTGAGCCAGCCGAAATTCAGTCCATGTACTCATATCGTATTTTTATGGCCCATTTTAATATTTTCCTCCCCTATACGCATAGGAAACTCAAGTGGTCTCTTACCCACAAGATTTACGACTAATATTTAATTTCTCGTCTCTCCCGTATATCAAGCCCGCTACATCAAAATGAGCATAAATTTGACTCTGTTCCGGGTGAAGAAAGGAACAGAGAAGTGGAGAAAATGGTGTGGGATTCGTCTGGTCTCAAAGCCGAGACCAACTGCGGCTCGAACGAAATGACTTCTTGATGGCGTCTGCATCTGAAGAAAATTCAGGATCCATATTGATCTCGGATTAGATTCTACACTCATCGTTAATATGTCCTGGGTGCGATCCCGAGACCGCCAGTTAAAACCCCATAGTGCAGCAGCATGATGATTCTGACAGGCCTGTAAACTGACACGAATTACCAGTTAAGGATTAATTACTGTGTTATATGACTATGGGCGTACATTGACGTACAAACTGTCCCACAACTAATAGCCTTTGTAATTATGTCCACTTAGTCCAATCTGTAGACCTCCCAGAGTCAACTTACTATGTTAGTCGAGCGCTGTAACTTATATTTAAATAATTACTGCGTTGTCTCTACTTACTATTAAGGAGAAAGTTTACTTTGCGTTAATGAGAGATTTGTATTATCATTTAATTTAAATTAACAAACTTTATGTTTTTAGTAAATAGTTAAAAACCAAACTAGAAATTTCATTTTAAATTGTGACAGCTGCGAATATGTTGAACAAGTAATTGCTGACATACGACAAGTCGTGATCCTTCGAATTGGGGACTTTGCTGCGAGATTGCTGTACAACCTCTTACATAACTCAGTAAATTTCCACATGGAATTTTGATTTGGAAATATGAAGAGAGAATGTGTGGACATAGGATATTTATTTTAATAAATACTGTCCTTTAAATAGATGGAGAGGTTCGTCATATATTATCAACGTCACCAAATAAAGGAGGGTAAGTTGGATGGGGTAGATGAGAAATTCACAGAAAATTATATTTGAATAATCTATAGTTAAGACAGCACTTGAATGACCGAAGTAACTCAGACACAATATTAAAATAATAATTAAAGTTATAAGGTGCGACGATGTGAAGTGGTTAGGTGTCAGTATTGGGCTGTGTCGAACGTAACAGCGAACCTCTGAATTAAATAAAAGTCAGATAATTTACCTGAGCAAATTCCAGTACTCAAGATCCTGTTTTATAGAATTTTGTCACATATTTAAGGTTTGAGGGAGACGGTGAAGATGCCAGTGGTGTTCTTATGGGTTGTGAACGCTGTATGGACTTTCGTCACAAGTTCATACTTCGTTCTAAGGAACATACTTTCTGCATCTTCAAAGATGAAGAGAAGATTATTATCTAGAAAATGGATGTTTTATATAGGGTTAGGAAAAGTGTATACAGAGGGGTTTAGCCAATCAGAGCGGAGGATGAAGAAATTATGGAGGCACGATGTGTCCTTCGAAATATTGGCGTCACAACTAACAGTTCAACCCTCGATTATAACCTACATATGTATCGATTTGACTCATGTATTAAATTATTTAATTTTGAAATGGAAAAGTTTAGTTACCTTTGGTACGTACAATACAAACATGTCACTCCCGTATTTGATCTAGTTCTTCGGAAACTATTGTAATCAACAAACTGATCAAACAATCAGTTAGGACAAAAACATTTAAACACTAAAGACTCTAATCGATACTGTAGACTTAAAGCTCTCGGTTACTGTATATAAATATTCTTGTACGAGCTGCTGCCTCGTCCCGTTAATCATGTCCGTAGCACAAAGTGATTGCATTTTCTGTGCTGTGTCCAACACGCGACAGCAGACACGCAGACTTCGGAAATGCATTCTTCTCGATTACCTTTCGTTTCGACCAGAATCGTTCAATGGATCGGCGCAGTACTCTTGAAGTTTATATACCGGGGTTTTAGATTGTTCTCGTAATTTACTGATTTTATTCATCCACACAGGCAGGTATTTCAAGACTGGCAAAAATACGGACAAACCGGTGATAAGGACAAATTAAAAACAAATTATTGATTCAATTAGTGAAATTCCTCAAACTTCAGAAAACTTAATAACGTGTACCTTACCAATCATAAGTTACATTATGAGACCACTTTACATTTACATTTACGAGAAGATGATTTTAAATATATAACATGATGTGTATTTGAGGATTGGATTAATCTGGCTCAGAAGAGGGAGTACTCTTACATGGGCGGCCTTTTGGAAGCCCGGCAAAGAACCTCCAGAATCTACGAAAGACGGGTAATTTCTTGACTGGCTGAGAGACTATTAGTTTTTCAAAAAGGACTGTGTTCTACGGAGTGGGTTAGTTACTTTAATAAATCATCACAACATAAGGACAGAGGATAGAGTACCTACTAGTAATATGTGTAGTAGACTAATGAACGTGTATGGTTCAGTCTTAATATTAAGATATTCATTAGACCTAATCAAGGAATCGAAAGGACGCAGGACCTCTACAATGACCCTGTGATGTAAAATACGTAATTTACACTAGACAAAACAATTTTCAGACTGTTTAAGACTCGTCTTGAAAACTGGAAGAAGAAATAATTACGCTTGAATTTAATATTCTGTTTTGAACCCAGGTCTATATAAGATTGATGGAGACTTCTCTTCTATATCCTACTCCTTCGCGAATTGTTAAGACAATTATCCATGTTTCGTTTTGATAAATATTTATGAATCACATACAAAACGCAAAAGAACATCCGAAATACTTTGCTTCTTCGTACATTTGATTTTAAGTTCGTAAATATGAAGGCGAGTTTGAAGCAGGCCTACAAAGCGACGTTCTGAAACATTTAGAGCCGAGATGGAGAAAATATAGCCTACCGGCCGTACCCATATCGCTTGGGGTCAAATGGTTAATGGGTGGTTAGGGCATGAATGTGAAGTCGGCTTGCGCGGCTCCGAACACAGAGAGAACACAGAGAAATCCAGAGCGAGTGGGCGTGCGTATAACAACCAGTACAGCTCTAAACCTAAAACAAAAATATACTTTTCTGTCAGAACAGAAGAGATGAATTGGCATGCTGTTGGTAATTAATAGACGGCCGAGTGAAATTATAACTGTTTTCGAGTCTAATTTCGTCGTTAAGGAATACCGTATGAGATGTGGAGGCTACTCTGCCCTTCGTAGAGAAGTCGTTTAAAAATACTTTATGAATACATTATAAGAGTGGAACGAAGTCATATTTGCATGGACAAAAGAACATCATTAAAATAGCATCAAACGTGGAAAATACCACAGCTGTAAAATGTATATTCATTACAAGTTTTAAACTAGCTTTTGTATTGCTTAACATTTTTCATCACATGCATTTACCTTGATTAATCTTCAGTTATGAATTAAAGGACTTAAAATTTGAGCACGACTGGTTTCAAATTTAGTAAGTGTTAAAGTTCAGTGCTAAAAAGAGGTGTGTTTTATTAAAATTGTAAATGTAAATACGGGTAATTAAAGACTGTAGAGTAGGGTTTTATGAGTTGTGGACCTAATTTGAGATACGCAAAGGAGAATAATTATCAGAACTTAAATTAAATCCACCGCACAATAATTAAATCCGTAATTACTGTTAAATTAGTACCGAAAATTACTCAGTTGTAACTGCATTAATTTTGAATAAAGTCTGAAGTTTTCTAAAAATGGTGTCCCCTGTGGGCCAAACAGCTGGGGTTTCTGTCCTCTTCTTTTATCTGAAGACGAAACAAAATTCAGCTTCCTAAACGTTACAACTTTATTGAAATGTAGACGGTGGACAAAGTACAAATAATATTAATTTTGTATAAGTATTTAAGTTTCGCATAAATATCACTGTTACAGAAATCTAAAAGTCCCCATACCTCGAAATAATGCCATTGAATTTAAAGTACTACTGAAAAGAAGTTGATATGACATGTTTCATACGAATACTTTAGTGATTCTTAATTCACTGCGTAACGCAGTTTCTGCTTCAAGCAGATGAGGAGACGTCCTTTAGGCTTATCAGTAAGACAGGGTGTTGGGTTCGACTGGCTATTATGGACCTAGATTTTCGTGATATTTCTCAGTCCCTCAATTTCAATAACTAGCACAAGGCGGTTTCCTTCATATTCCTTCCAATTAATAAATCATTAATCACGCATCATTGTCTGAGTCACTGTCAAATAAACTACTATGATAAGATTTGAACTCTCTTATGTCCTGAATTCGAAGCGGTCCCAAGTGATTCATTTCGCAATAAATTAATAACAGAATCAATAGAACGCTCTTTGAAGCCACTCTGAAGTCTTCACTAGTCCAACCAGAAGGGCAAACGAGTGAAGACTGGGAACCTGATTTATAAGTAAGACGTTTCTCCTTCAGAAATAGAGTGTGTCCCTTGAATTTCTATTGGCACACCTGCTTTTCTGTTCTTCTGCGCTTAAAGATTTAAGTCTTCTACATAAATCCGGTGTAAAGGCAGAAGCCGGGTTCATGTGGTGGGTTCTTGTAAGTCTCCCTGTTTCATAGAAGGCGGGTATTTCCTTGACCAGGTAAGCGACTGTTAACATGAGCCCGTTCTGTCGAAAACGCACATGAACGCAGAAATTGAAATTCTGCGTGTTTTGTTTCAGGGAATATCTGTGTGCTAGAACGCGGCCTAACGTTCGCTGCCTATTATGTTCATTGGTCTAGCGGTTAGATCGCTGGCCTTGTAATACTGGGGTCTCGGGTTCGATTCCCGGCCGTGCCCGAATTTATAACTTGTGTTGGGCAAGGCCGTGGCCTAGGCAATACGGAGTTTCCCCGGTTTCTCCGTGGCATCCCAACAATTACACCATTCACACACAGAAGAAGGCAATGGCAAACCACTTCTGGATCATCTGCCAAGAACGTATATGAACAGGTCCCAGTCCGAGAAAAGGATGGAAGGATCCTGTTCATATGGACCTGTCGTCAGACAAAACACTAAATAAAATAAATAAAATTACTTTTGTGTTTTGCTTCCAATTTCGCACATTTTAAACAGAATTAAGATGACTAACAACGAAAGACTTCCAATAAATTTATTCTGTTAAAGAAAATGGGACTACAAATGTAAACAAAAATATACATCAGAGCTCTCCCCAGAAGTTTTTATAACAGAATTGATCAGGTAATTGAAAGCAAATAACAGTTAGTAATATTGTCTTTTAGATCGAAGGATTGCCGAATTAACATTCTGTTGTATTGCTAGGGATTTATTTCGTTGAAACCATTAAGATGACATGATCTGTTAACTCAGAAATGAAAGTCATTTCAGGAACGTGACAGACGTTTTATTTTCTATGCACCTGTTTTAACATTAAAACGTTACGAAACGTTCAACATTATTAAAGAGTTTGTAACTCAAAAGAAACAATGTCGAGGTCCCCCACTTCAAAATGTTGTTATTTAAAAAAAATAGTTACCTGGAAACAAATGAATCAGCATACAAGAAAGGAAACATTTTAAACCACATGTTCGTGTACTTTTAATGACAGTTGTAGTGGAAAGTTCGTAAATTGTATTGCAATTCTCTCCAGTGTCCTTTGAAAATAATTGGTTTTGCGAAAATTTATGAGTAAATCTTATCTTACGTAGGAAACACACCCTGCAGTCTAATGGCACGTTTATGTGACACTGCACATGGCAAGGTGCAGTTTTGTATCCCAGCATTTAGATTGAAAAGGTGAAAAGAATACGTGTGAAAACTCTGTATATTTCGGTAGTGAATAAACGTTTCCAATTCTGTTTATTCTGTAAATCTTATGGAACCCATAACTTAAAGCTAAAGTGGGCAGTTCATGTAGTTACCACTGTGCTTTAAACGGTTAAGACACTTTCAGAAAATACTATAATTATGTAAGAGTATTATGGCCTTGTAATCCTGGGGTCTCGGGTTCGATTCCCGGCGGTGCCCGAATTTATAACTTGTGTTGGGCAAGGCCGTGGTCTAGGCAACACGGAGTTTTCCTCCGGGGGCTTCCCCGGTTTCTCCGTGGCATCCCAACAATTACTTCATTCACACACAGAAGAAGGCAATGGCAAACCACTTCTGGATCATCTGCCAAGAACGTATATGAACAGGTCCCAGTTTGAGAAAAGGATGGAAGGATCATGTTCATATGGACCTGTCGTCAGACAGAACACTAAATAATAATAAGATGAGGTGGTCTAGCGGTTAGAACGCTGGCTTTGTAATCCTGGGGTCTCGGGTTCGATTCCCGACGGTGCCCGAATTTATAACTTGTGTTGGGCAAGGCCGTGGTCTAGGCAACACGGAGGTTTCCTCCGGGGGCTTTCCCGGTCTCTCCGTGGCATCCCAACAATTACTCCAATCACACACAGAAGAAGGCAATGGCAAACCATTTCTGGATCATCTGCCAAGAACGTATATGAACAGGCCCCAGTCCGAGAAAAGGATGGAAGGATCCTGTTCATATGGACCTGTCGTCAGACAGAACACTAATAATAATAATAATTATGCTTTAGTAGATCCTATGGGTTTTTTTTTCATTCCGTGACACAGCTCGTGTTTGAAGTAATTACACAGAAAGTATAAAAGTATTGTTATCTCATTATATAAGAAAATTTTAGAATTTTTTAAAATGCGATGTCTTTTTCTGTAAACCTCATTTTTATTGCCATGTGCTCAGTCGTGTCAGTCACATTGGGAACGCCGTGCGCCATATTTGTCACTGTTTCACTTATAAGCGTTTGAGTGATTTCCGAGTTGTCAAACAGATTGTCACCATACAATTACAATTTCTTCTGTTTCCGGGAAGTGGTGAACTAACTGGGGGACTTTTGAACTGGACCTTTCATCGAATGACATCAGAACCTACTTTTCATCAACATTTCATGAACTAGTGAACTCCATTATTTATCGCCTGTTAAGAGAATAAGTGATATGTGTGCATGAGTTTTAAACGAATGAAATATTATTGCGGTCATCAGCAGTCAGACAGCTTGATTGTTTGATTCCTTTAGGTCAGAAACACATGAGACAGGCTCATTGATAAATGGCGGTGTTCAGCTACTGAGGCCTGATTTCAGGCGCTAGTAGGACCAGGAAGAGACCGTGTTATGGCTTCGGCTGTCAGTAGCCGATTTTCACCTCGGAGGCCCGGGTTCACGTACGGGATTTGTGATGGACACGGAGGAACTGTCACATGATTTTCTCCAATTCCTTCGGGTTACCTCTGTCATCACCGGGGTTCGATCCCCGACGGGGGCAGAGGATTTTTCCTCTAGCCTCTGCGTCCAGACCGGCTCTGGGGCCCACCCAGCCTCCTCTACAATGGGTACCGGGGTTCTTTCCCGGGGGTAAAGCCGGCCGGGGCGTGATGCTGACCACTCACCCCCATCTAGTGCCGAGGTCAAGGAAGAGAGGAGCTAAACCTCCACTCACCCCAAACGCCTACATGGCGTATAGTGGGACAAGAGGGTGGAGTGTGTGGACTAAATTTATTTGCCCCGGATAGAAACCAGTGGAAGACTGTTGTGACTACAGTAATGAATCTTCTGATTCATTTTCTGGACCATTTCTTCATTGGCAAGCGGACATTGACTTTTCGAGGAATCTGTCCATCAAAGTTGGTTCACTGTAAAGACGCCATTGATAACAAATTCAGAGTTTTGTACTCTTTAGGGTAATCAAAGCTTTCACCATTCGCTTATAGGACTCCTCTAGAGAATTAATGTTACCGAGGTTTCCGTCTTCTGTATTGTTGTCTGGTAGATGTTTACCAACGTTTCGGAGGTCATACTGCCTCCGTCATCAGGGCGATGAGTATGAAGATTTCTGTCTTCTGGGTTGTTGCGCTGTGTAGTCTGGTCGATGTTTACCAACGTTTCAGGGGTCATACTGCCTCCGTCATCGCCCTGATGACGGAGGCAGTATGACCTCTGAAATCTTCATACTCTGATGACGGAGGTAGTATGACATCTGAAACGTTGGTTAACATCGACCAGACTACACAGCTCAATAACCCAGAAGACGGAAATCTTCATACTTACCGCTGTGAGAACCTCAAGTCTTACATAATGTTACCGAGTTAGCGACATCATAAAATTTGAAATTATGTTTTAAATGAACAGAGGGAAAAATATGGACTTCTGCACGCTCTTTGATAGAGACAAATGAAATGCCCTTTCCTATGAACGCATTCTGTCTCACCCTGTATGCCTAGTAATGGGTTAATGGGTCTTCGGCATTACATTATTAATTTCGACCGATGGCACTATGGTCTTCAGAAAGTATAAACGTACGCCCTCTTAACTGACTTTTAACATGTCGTGATATTATGCAGTCCCTACCCTTACAATGATAAAAGGGAATTTTATGATTTCCGCTTAAACTTATTGTTCTTATTCCTCAATGATAATTTGGAAATTTTATGAAGTTGAATTGCAGCCGCTTGTCTGGGCCTTGGCACACGCAGTGGAGGGGAAGTCGCCCTCCACTTCTTTAACTTCATCTGAACTGGGGTGGATTTTAATATGAGGGAAAGTTACATTTTGCTTCGTGTGTTTTGCGAACTATTTAATTGATCTCTTACTCGTTTCACATGCATCGTTCTACCCCCATGTCATGCACAAAGACGTTTATTTTTTAATACGTGATGAATTCATAATAATCACGCGAGACACTTCCTAATTGAAGTCTTTACTAGAGACTTTATGCAGTAAACTTATTGATGAAAACCAGGCGCCATATGCAATAAAAGTCAGTACACGTAAAGACATTTTTATAATCTTCAAAATGAACAAGGAAGATAATTTGTTGGGCGGGACCTGACTATAAGAAACTATCTGGAAGACCTAGACACAGATGGAGGAAAATATTAAAATCTAACTTAAGAAATAGGTTGCTGAGTGTGTGTGGGCTGAATTCATCTGGTGCAGAATAATGGTCGACTGCTATGAACTCGAATATAATCGAAATGTGACTGTTTTCTTGGGTTTTGTGCCGTGTAGTCTGGTAGAAATTAACCTAAGCTTCAGAGGTGCTTAGAGTTTGCTATCGTCTCTAAAGAACAGGATAATGAAGCTTTGGGTTCCATAAAATGTGGGGACTTTGTCATTTAGCGGAAATGAGAAAAAAAATACTGGGAGTTGAATAAGATGACTTTGCTGGAAGGATGTGGCTGACGTAGTTTTACATTTTATCAAGAATGACGCTCTGAAGGTAATGTGGTCTCGGAGTGTTTATCTCGATTAACAGATGTTAATATTTCACAACGATCAAATACTTGATATAATTACAATGAAAATAACTGGGACTAGGCATGTAATTACAAAGATACCCAGTTAATTTTAAACTCTACGGCGTAACCTACTTTTACAAAAGTTAACTGTTTACAGAAGGCTAGGAAGAAAGCATTGGTCACCAATTCTAAGTTTCAATGGTCACATGATCCCTGTGTTCAGAAACATTTATCTTTCCTTACTGTAAAGTAAACCTTTTGGTTTGTTGACGTGATCATTAAGTACCATAATTTACATTTAGGATATTTTACAGAATAGATGCACCCATTTACTCCAGATATTGTGTTTAAAACACGTGAGAGAAAATTACTGTATTTTTGTTGTGCACGTTTTTATCGTTTAAAAAGCAGGTCTAATTACCTAATGCATAAAAACAGAGTTCTACGTAATTATCGAACACACTGTATACAACACCATTTATTAAAGTAATATAATGAGGTAGGTAAACCTCTTCTACTATTTCGTTTTAAGAAAAGAGAATTTTTACACTTTCCTTTTATTATTTCTTTAACTTTCCACCATTGAAGTATCGCATTGAATTATTGATGAAGTTTTCAAAGTGCCTCTTAGTTCGACAGGTGTTTCCTTAGTCTGTCTTTTCCTGCCTAACTGGATGTTAGAACTAACAACGAACTGAAGTGTCTGTTCTTTTATAGAAAATAAAACAAGGCGAAATGAGCTACGAATGACGACTAGCAGTGACGTTCATTTTTAAACAATTACTTGCTATTAGCAACTCATTTGAAGGTTTTCGTGGAAACGAAAGCCAGCTGCTACTTCAGGGTTTTATACCTTGACTGCACGCGCCTGTGTACTTCCGTATAAATAACGCAACGATCAGTCTAATATTAATGTAATGAGACTGATGACGCTTAAATAAAACCATTTAGCTTCGCAGTAATAAATCAAATTTGTAATCAGAGGAAAAACTGGAGGACAAAGGAAAAATAAATTTGCACCTTTCCCAAAATTGTGTTAAGGCGATAAAATCAAGAAGAGGCAGATCGGAAGGGCTTGTTGCACGTATGGGACAGCTGATATATGTCGAAATTGTAACATTTTAGTCGGGAAACCGGAAGGGAAGCGACCACGTGTAAAATATGATTGTTTGTTTGTCATCAGTCTTCCGGCCGGTTTGATGTGGTCCTCCATTTTCGCCTATCTTGCGCCAGTCTCTTCATTTCCACATATTTTTAGCAGCCCACATCCTCAAAAATCTGCGTCACATGTTTCAATCTTTGTCTCCCCCTACAATTCTTCCCTTCAACTGTTCCTTCCATTACCAAATTAACCAATCCTGGGTGCCTCAGAATGTGTCCCACCATCCTATCTCTTCTTCTCGTAAGATTTTTCCTTCGCCTATCCTGTCTAAGACCAGCTCATTTCGTACTTTATCAGTCCACTTAATTCTCAACATTTCAAATGCTTCTATAATTCTTCTTTCTGGATTTAACCACTGACCATAATATTAAACGCACGGATTAGTTTTACCTCGTTCAGAATATGATCCAGCTGAAGGCTCTCGTGAAATTTGCAATGAACATTTTGGTTCCGTAAAAGGTGAGGAAAGTCTTGAGTAGCTGAGCGACAATCAGCTTCTCAAGGAGGAATCTGTTCTCTGGCGTTCGTAGTATTTGCAAGATGCCTAGATCGAACCTCAGGAGCATCTGTCTTGTATAAGATTTGTAATAATTTCAGTTACTCCAAATTTATACCTAGGTACGTTTGTAGTTATGTCTTTATAGAATTTGCGTACGCTATATCAACTGCATTGTTTATTGAGCGTCGAATGTTATGATAGTTATGTACGATGAGCTGGAAAAGATATTTCAGGATGCGGTTGTAATCAGTTTAATAGTTATAGCCTGAATCGTCTTAAGTAAAATCAGGACAGTTGCTGCCTCAACTGAGGTTTCAACTAAATAGCTTCTGAACAGAGTTAGACTCGTTCCTTGTATGTAACCACTTCTTCGATGTCATAATTCGGTTTTTCACAAAACGTATCATCAGAATATTCAAGCAAAATGTGATGCATCTCCTCCCACATTTACCGTCTCACTGCTTGGCTTGGGAACAACAAAAGAAGTGTTCGTCGATGATTCCAGGGGCACGGACGTTTGACACTACAAATATTTACTCTTGATGAAAATCGTTAAATATTGTACAATACAAATTAGTGTTGATAAATATTCTCTCATATTACCTCGTCTATAAAAACAGAGCTAACAAAAGGAGACTCGATTAAATTCTAAATCCCTCCTTGTTAACGTGACGTGCTTCGTGAAAGAGTGTTCTATCACTCACTTCAACTTGATGCTCGACTGTCAAGAGTTTATCTGTAGGCCCAGACTCATGATAATATAACCACCTTTCCACTTTTTCTCCAGAAAATAGTGAGAAAATGTTACAAGTATTATGTGGTTCGTTTTGTAGTGATGTAAAATATCACGACAAGATCATAGGTTGATTTTGCTAATATTTGCAAAAAAACACAAAAAAAACAAGTTTCCTTTCTTTGATATCAGTTCACACCCACTCTGAAAATTAAATGCTAATAGATTATTTAAATTCTGCGTATCTGAGACACATATCTGTATCTTCTGATTATTTATTGATATGCAATCAAGTTTATAAATAAACACAAGATTCATCCACTTTAACCTGTTATCAGCCACACAAAATAATTCTATTTAAGATCAATTTTAATGTCCCCTCCCCCAATTACGTCTATGTTTCCCAAATAGTCTCTTCACTTCAGACTTTGAAAATAAAATTTTATGTGCATTTCTGGTCTCTCCCATACAGAAGAAAGAGATTAACAAAGAATATTCATTGCAACACCAAAAATATTTCTGCTGTTAGGAAAGAAAAATAGTCTGCATAAAAGGCTTTAGAATGTTTTCACGAAACAGTCTTGTGCGTCGATGTTGTTAATAAAAACAGGTTGCAATAAGGACATTTACCGGCTGATGGATCATCTTGGCGGTGCAGTAGTTCCTTAGTCGTTTGACGACATTGATTATGACGCCATGGAAATCCATTGTAAGACGTCTTAAGACGAACGCAGTTAACAAATAAGCACGCTTAGTAAGAGCAGTTGCCAGCCACCGAATCTACCCGAAGCAGGTAATAGTCAACTGTTATTAAAGCTGAGACTACTTAATCCGCTCTTGTTCCTACTGATTAGGGAGAACGGGTTCCTGCATCGCATTGTAAGCACCATCTCAGTACAGATAAGTATCGATATGTATCGAGAATGTTTTCTTGTAGCTGTTAGTATGGCACCACCTTCTGCCCCAACATTTTACTGTGATGTGAATACAAAATGCAGGGGTGGGGATTTGGTTTATGTGAGCTCATTTCTCGCTTAACTAAACGGCTAACTGTATCAGTATCTAATAGTTGTTCGTCTACTCAAATATTTCCCGCCATTTACGTAACACGAGTTTTATTGCCACGTTCAAAAGAGATCGTCGCCTGAGAAATCCATTCCACAGCCTATCACTACATTTATTTAAGATTCGTTTTAATATTATTCTCCTATGTAAGCTCAGATGTACCAAGTGATATTTTTCTTTGGATTTTCCGTCGAGTAATTTATGGGTTGTTGGTTGATTTATAGTGATATTGATGGCAATTCGGAAATATTAAAATGGCCAATTAACCAACTTTCAAAGTCAATGTTGTGAGTTTCTTCTGTCCGTGACTTTCTCTTCAAAACGGGTGGGTATTTCCAGGTATTGGTAGGCGACGTTAAGAACTGCATTCGTGGCCCTCATCTGGTAGGAAAGTCTTCACTGAAAACACTTGATTACTGTGTACTTCAGTAGAAAGGAGAAGCAACTTGTGTACAACTCATTACTTTCGCCAGGGATATGTTCTACATTTACTTCTGTTACAAAAAAGAAGGTGGCTTACATCTACATTGCAGTCTCTTCAATAATATCCAGAATCCTCCCTTTTATTTTCGAAATTTTTATGTATAATTTGAGGTTTTCACAGCGGTGAGTATCGATCGCCCTGATGACGGAGACAGTATGATCTCCGAAACGTTGGTGAACATCTACCATACTACACGGCGTAACAACCCAGAAGACAGACAATTAATTGGTCATGCGGAATTTTGTATAGAAATAGACCATAAATGGTACCTAAAATTCTATACGAAACACATTTTTTACGTTAAAAATTACGCACATGACTGAGGTGTGATTGAGTCTTTGAGGTAATGTTAGTGACAGCCTCTAGCCTTCTAGTGAAAATTATACGCAGAAACATTTAAGTGAGTTGCACAGTTGTTAATTTGTAAGACCTGATAACGATTCAAACATTTGATAACAAGTAGGCTTCATAAATTCCTGTTGTTCTGAAGAATTGAATCTAAAAACCGATGATGTAATTAAGGTTTACTCAGTTTGTCCGTAGTTCTAACGTTTTGGACGTCCCTGTGTGCCGGTATGTCGAAGTGAAGCTGAAGTTTATGTCCCTGGTGTCTTTTGTTTTATCAAGGCCCACATTAGCATTACAGCAGCAACAGCAAACTCGACATTTCTTGAAGTCTCCCGTGTGGGCCGCTCGATAACAGCCAGCTCATACGGACAAGAAGGTCTTATGTCAATAGGAACTTTTCCACGCATTTGAAATTATAGGAATCACTTCCCTTGGGGTCGCGCATGGAACTGTTATAAAAAGACTACCGAATGAGAACCTGTTACACCATTCCAAACAGTTATCTTGCAAGGCAAAGTCACGTATGACGGATAAGAAAGTGGTCTTAAGCTGTTCATGATTCTTTATAGTTGTCAGCCCTCTGGCTAGGGGGACTTAGTGACAATATTTGTTTTGTTATAAGACAGAGTCCCAAATACTTATAATTCAGTCATGGCTAATTATACTGGAATTTTCAAATGTATAAATACTAAATAATATCATAACTACTATTTTATGTACCTGAATTTAAACAAGAGCCTACCTTAATGGAACACACATAGTCAGATTTTCCAAATGGTTTTATCCGTACGTACCTACCTGAATGACCATGCTTGTTTGTTATAGATACAAAAACTTTATTACAGCGTAGTTGAACATTTTAATCTGAGTCAAGTGTTAACAATTGTTTAAATTTAACTGAGATACGAAGGTCTCGCGAAAGTGAAGATCTTCTGGATTGTGGCGCCGTCAGGTCTCATGAGCTGTTAGCGACATTTCGGAGGGACATATTGTACTCTTCTTCAGGGTAAAGTGGAGGCGATACGTTCTTTACAAAACGTATATAGCCACTTGCAACTACAATAACGCCGCAATCTAGAATATCACGATCGATATTTGCACAAAGTCGTATCGAAATACGTTTAAAAAAGACTTAGGTCCCAATAAGATCTTATCTTAAGTTATTTTTTGCAAAATGTTTTACAGTGCCAGCTTTTTTCTTTATAAAACTGACAAACTTCAAAATTTCATGTAAAACTGGAGTTATTTTGGATTGATATAAACTAAAATAAAACGAGTTCTATGTCTTGTATCAATCGCAATACCAAATTTTGATAGAATCGGTCCAGTTTCGGAGATGAATCATGTAGATCGACGGATAGGCGTTGATTTTATACCTTTCATGTAAATACTGCCAGAAGGGTAACGAAATGCCTTGTCACTGGAGAACATTTCATTTAAATAATTATTATATTTGTTTACAGTCAATCACAATAAAATAGTAAGTTAAGATAATTAAAATGATTAAAATATCATCTTATGTTCTATATCGAGCATTCGATTTACATCGGAACATTCACAACATGTTTCGGTTTAACAAACCGTCATCAGGTGTAATTTATAAACTTTTTAAACTCAAATTACAATTATTTATAGTTTTTACCATTTCATAATTTTATCATATTTCACGTTATATTTTATGGAAGTTGTGTCTAGATATTATTAATATAACATTATTATTGAGGTGGTGTTATTGATGTTTATATCAGTCATTTATGAAATAGCAATCGGTTCCGATGTGTTCAGAGGAGAGATCCATTTCATTTGGAAGGCTAGTGACGACAGACAGTGGCTTAGCACGCGAAGCATTTCCTCATTCAGACCTTATGCTCGCAGTAGCTGATTCTTTGACCTTTTATTTCCTCCTTATTATTTGAAGCTATCATTTCCAATGTCGCCATGTGCTATAATATAGTTACAAAACTGAATTAAAATGGAATGACGTAGGGAGGTAAGAAGGACAGAGAAAACACGAAATAAGAAGAGAAGGGAAAAGGGAACTGAAACAAAGGAAATATAACTGCAAAGAATGAAATGTAAAGCAACTACCAACCATGTATGCTACTCATATATCTGTTGAACTGCTCAGTAGATTTATGAGGGAAAATGTCCTCTGTGTCTGAGATATGACGCAGGCGACGAAATTTGTTTTAAAAGATCGTCTTCTTTCACCTTAAACTTGAAGGAACCTATTAGACAGGAAATGTAACATAGACAGTTTTTGATCTGAATTACGTCTGACAGATTCTAGTAGGAAGGCGACAAGAGACTCTGATCTTTCTGTACAATACGAAGTGTGGTCTGCAGTGTGAGATGCGTGCAACAGCAGTTACCATAGCAACACAACACGTAAGGGCTTCGCTGAATCACTTGGAATTCGACTGCAGGTGTCTGCAAGATTAAGGAACAAAAGTTCTCAGGTTGCAATACTTCAATTTTCAAGTTGTGCTACAGTTTTACTGACTGTCAAACTCGACATGCTTTAGCATTTAGTGGTCTTCATAAGGGGATTATCAGTGCATTATGTAACAATTATAATACAAAAATAAGTAGTTATTTTTGTGGTATAAAATATTGATAACTCCTGACGATCACCGGTATAGGTCGAAAAATAGCTGCTTCTCCGAAGACAAAGATTATCAATATTCGTATCAGTGTGTGTTCATAATGCACAGCACAGTTCTACATGACATGACAGGAAAGCTGGAGTGAATAAGGATGTTCGTATTCTTTTCGAAACTCTGACCTGTGATGCCTGCGCCGTCCAAATAATTCTCGCCTCTTCTGAGTTTAAAATCGTTGAGATACACTTGAGTTGTTAAGACACCTGGGGTGGTCATGGTCCGAAGAACCATAGATGATGATGATGATGATGTTAAGAAATCTAAGAAGTCCCTTTGTTTAGTAATTAAGAAGCACGTACTTGTTCTCTGATAAAAAAACGTAATGCGAAGAATTTAAAACAAAATATTAAGGAGGTATTTTATATGAAAGAGACTAAATATATATAACAAAAGTCACATAAAGTCCAAGTTTATTAAAATTTATGTAATGCTATTAAAGTAAGCAAAAGAAGGCTATTGGGGAAAAAATGCATAAAAATTGGTGAAAATCTCGAGCGCTTTGTTATGAATGAGCTGGTAAAATGTAACCCGCATTGAAGTAGGCCTTCCTGTAGGAGAACGTTACATTATTTCTCAGAAGACACGCCATTATTACTTTTGAGGATGGGGAAAACGATGGTCTCCGAAAAGTCTGAATTTTTAGTTTGATTGCCCAAGAACATTTAATCACTTTGTAACGCCTTGAAAGCTGATTGTCTCGGCTGTAGCTTCCAGGTCTCTTCTGACTCGTTTGTAGTTAATACACCCGTATTATCCGTTGCTGTTTGCTTATAGGAAGCCAAAGTCTTCTGGCTGAGCGATACACGGAATAAAAATTTGCAACCAAGGCGCAGTTAACCATCTCTTTACTTCTGCTTGAGACTTCCTTCAGGCCCTGTAGAAGTTCCAGTACCTTCCAGACCACTTAGCAATGTTAGGAGCGAGCCAGACTGCCCGCTTCTTACTCAACACAGAGACAGGTCGGGCTCAAAGAGACTGGATAACAAGAACTCACAGTTACAGAGCCATTTAAATAATAAGAGACTAACTGCTTTGGCAGTGCAGAGCAAACATCCATTATATCACATATTACAGTCTCTTTCAATTTACGTTACACATCGAAAAACTCATTTCCATTTGTAATTAATGAAGAAATACAGGCTTCGAGTTTCCACCATATCGGCCTCCACTGTTTATCGTCGGTTAGTGTCTGCGTCAGAGAAGCGTGAGGTCTTCTTTGTAACCACCAGCCCTCACAGGGTGTTCCTTGTTGTCTCTAACCCAGTAATATACTAGGTGAGATTTCAGGTTCTCACGGGTCAAGTACGGAGGTGGCTGTCTTATGGAATCTTAAGCCGTGAAATCTGGTAGAAATTTATCGACGTTTCGGTCATACTTACTGCCTCCATCTTCAGAACATCTCCATAATGACACACTATTCGCAATAATTAGAACACCATGAAATAAATTTCTAGACTCTAAGAATTGCCTTGAAACTGACACCTCCTAGTAGATGCTACATCTGTTATCCAATCCAATCCGCGGACAATTAATTCAAAGCTCAACTAGTGTGAAAATTTATCGTATTTTGTGGAATCCGAAGGTTGATTACCACCTTAACTTCTCTCTATTCTTGGCCAGCTGAATCCAATCCACAATGAGATCTCATACTTTTAAGATTCATTTTAATATTATACAGGAATTTAAACATCTATATTTAGATCTACCATGTGGTTTCTTCCTTCATATTTGTCAATTATCATGTATTAATTACTTATATTACGCATTCGTGCTACAATCTCCACCTATCTCATCCTCATTGATCGAATGAAAATAAAATATTTGATAAAGAGTTCGAATTATGAAGTTTTACATGATAAAAATAACCCCGGGCACCTGTTACTTTCTCTCGTCCTCGGCTTATGCATACTCAGACAATGTGGTAGGAAACACTTGTTAGAAACACGACTTTGTTGTTTAAATTGTAGGTTAGTAACTGACATGACATGAATGTCATTTCTAGTACACAAGTACCAGTCTGCTTGCGTGCCAATGATTCACGCAGCCAGCAGAAGACGCTCACATTCTTAACGTGCTATTCAAATCTCACTGGACAATGCACAGCAATCACAACGCTCCTCAAGCAATGGAAGAGTTGCTGGAGGGGACACGAATTGGCGTCTGTTTTGAGTCTGTTCTGGTAATGACATAAGCGGAGAACAACTTATGGGTGCGTTCTGTCGATGAATCTATTGGCGTTCATACGATTTATACTTTCTGCAATAGAATTTTCTCAGAACATATTTTCATTCTGTTTAGTATAGCATTGTGCCATTGGAGGTTACTTTAAATTGGAGATTCACCTTCCGAATGCTCGATGTCAGACGCATCAGTGGCAATATGAATTGTTTGATATTACACCAACTGGATATGACGTAAAGAACACTTTAGGAACTATGCATTCTTCATAGTACATATTTCTAGTTATGTTACACTTATTTCATGGAATGGCGGCTTTCTGTTTGAATGTTCATTAGATAAGAACTTTAACTCTCTGAGACCGAATCTCGTCTAAATAATGTTTAATATTTGAATCCGTACCGCAAATAAAACACAACACTTCTCCATTACAAAGGTCAACTGGTAAACTATGTTTAAGGAAATGATCGCTGTTTATTCTAAGTGTAATACGAAACACGTAAATGAAAAATACAGACATATTGATACTTAAAGAAGGTGGTACATTTTAGTTATCACCGGGCTATAAATTGTAAATTGTTATTTTGAAATCCTAAGAGAAAAAACACGTAAAAGATAGATCTGAGTGCAGATGAAAATGACACTTTAGTGTAACAGATGTGAATTAGATTTAGGTTCTATCAGCTTCTTGTCTATTGTAATATGTTTTGTTACTTCAATTCGGAAGGAATCCATTTTTGATGTAGAATGCTGGAAGGATTGTTTAGAATGGCTATTCCAATAATTATTTTTGGAATTTGAATGTGAACTTTGAGAATATTCCTTGAAACAGGAGAAGAGCGAGCTACTGGGTACTTCCCATTACTGAATGAAACCCATAAACATACATTGACAGGATGATTAAAGGGTGCATTGAATTAGTGTTATTATATTTTTCTTGATTTTAATCACTATTCTGTGAAGAGCCTGATACTTCAAGACTTATTATTCCAAAAACAATAAGACACTTAAAACGGCACTGTTTTTGAATTACTACGTATTTGCTGGGCACAAGATCATCACCCAAAATCCTACTGCAAGAAGACACAGCACTCTCTTACTGACTAGCACTGTAACTGCTGTCAACAAAGCTGTTGATGTTCGCTTGTTTCCGTCAAAGTGATGTGTTTTCTATTCAGTTCCTTTTTATCTGTCTTGAGTTTGAAAGGTTTGTGGAATTGTGTGTCAGCTGCTGGAATACACAAAGATCGACCTCCCTTCTTTACAATCGATATACAACTCTTAAAATGTCGACAACGAAACACTTTTCACAGTTTATATACATTCACTGTTACCAGTCACTCCTGCTGGTTTTATTAACATCGATGAAAACACTGTTGAAAGAAAGTTTTCTTCGCTGTAACACATTTAAAATTAAGTATCAGGGGACTGAACAGGTTCATATTTGTTATATCCGCAGTGCCAGTTGTGAACTGTTGTTAAAACAGGTAAATCTAAGGACTCCTAAATGACTTTAATATATAGTAAAACTTCATAAATATGGGACTGAGAAATATTCTTAATAACTCTAGAAATATGAGCGTGTTTGTAATAAAGTAACGAAATGCGTAGAAGTGATAATATAAAATGAATTTTAAGTGACTGGACTATGAGAATGTGTACGAGATTCATCAGGATCGGGATAAAGTCTAGTGGCCTTCTGTTGTTAACACGGCAATGAACCTTCAGTTTCATAAAAGACGCAATTTCTCGAAGACGACTTCCTCTTGGCTTGTAGCGCCGTGTAATCTGATAGAAGTTTAAAGAAGTTTCAGAGGCACTTGCTGCCTCCATCATCAACTGTCCGACTGATTCCCACATCTCAAACCGATTTCGCGTGCGCGTCTTATTTGTAAGAATCTGAAGTCTCAACAGGTAACTTCTTTATCAGCTGAGCGACCGACAGGAGCTCAAGAAACAAATTACTCTAAGGCGTAAGTTACCGAAACAAGAAATTAGTGGACTAACGTGAACAGGAGATACGTGGAATACGAAGGTTTCTTATTCAGTTTATTTACAGTAGCAATTCGTCAGGCCAGACGTCAAAAGTCTTTGTAGGCTTTATCCTCCCTGCTTCGCCACCCTCAGTAGTTCCCAGAAAGTTACATTCCGATATTCCAAACCAAGAAAATGAATTAGCGAATTTTAATGTAATCACCATGTAACTCCACGAAGTTTCACGAACGGCGCTGTAACGTGCAGAGATTGTTTCCCAAGATTACAACCCTCGCTGCCCAGACAGTCTGGGCGAGTCATTATTATCCTGGTGAATATTGATTTAAATATCGTACGTTCCGTCATTTTAGTTTCAGACAGCGTGAATGAAATTAATTAAAATCACAAGTTAGGCGTAAATGAGTAGAAACAGTAGAAAATACCTACAGGCTCTCATATAGCAATTAGATTGTGGAAGTTAATAGCCGATTTTTTTAATTTAAGATTCTAATTATTATCTTATCGAGTGAATTTCAGAACACTTGCCATGTTATTTTAAAGTTTAGGTTAAAAATCTGGTTCATCTATCTGACTTTGCATTACCGGTTGTCGTGAGATGATGTACATCATGTCAAAAATTAACCATCAGGTTAGTAACCCTCGCTACTCATGATATTTGTAAATTCAAATGAATTTAATGGTTTTTAGACTTGTTTTTCTCATATTGAACTGAATGGTATAGACAAAATATTAGACTTGATGGTTGTACGAAAGAATATCGACCTCAACACTTAAATTCCGGCTATATTTCAGATACGTTCCACACATAAATTAAAGTTTGGTAAGCCCTTTGTCTGTATTACAGTAGCCTCTTTAAGTGCGTTTCGAGGTAACATCCTATGTATTTAATATATGTGTTCGTATTTAAAGTTATAGAATGTTTACACAACTTAAAATCTAGGAGAGCTTTTCTAGCAAAATATGGAAAATATTTCTATATCCTACATTTCTTAATCAGCAGACGGAGAATCAAAATATCTTGGAACTGATCGCAGTCGACACATTTATTCCTTTTTTTCATCTCTGAAGCAGATATAAATGGGTTATTTTGTCTGTAATGAATTATTCATCCCGTTTCCTACCATTACGTGTGTCCTTGCTTGCATGATATTGCGTTTATGGTCAAGGTTGCCTTTAAAAATCCCAATCCACTTTGCAGTAAAATGTGTAACATCTCACTGCCGACTGACGTATCAATGATTTTCGGAGACCAGGTACGCGACGGAACACAGACGAAACCAGTGTTGCGGATTATAATAAAATGTGAGACCCCCATCATGGACTCCAGCGATCTTACATTGTCAGAAGGTTAAAGTAATAGCTAACTTTTCCATTTGAATACGGATCCATAACTATCTTCCGTCCCTAGTACTAAAGTCGGACTTACCAAGTCTACAGCATAGCCTATAGTACGTGTGAAGTGATTGTTGATGATAAATTATGATCCCCTGGTGTCCCTATGGTTACTGGGTGACAATGGAGCATTGAGATTTCAATGCGATGAGCTAACTCATTGTATCTTCCTTTATTCAATTCATTCAACGATAGAAATATACCGACAGCTGCATCTATGTTGTATGTACCGTACCCTCGCCCACAATGCATCACTGCATGTATTTAAAAGAATCGTGTACACGAGGTTCTGACTCCAATATCCTAATAGCATACCGGACACTGCAGTAGATTAAATAAACCTATTACGAGAGCGTCGGACAGAGACAGATAATGTTGCATTTTATTTATTGATTGGTTGATCCTAGATTGATCAACTGCCAAGATAGCAGAGTGTTCATGACAGTGATGTCGAAGAGTGACGTGGTGACGTGGTGACGTGGTGACGGTAGACTTAAAGCCAGGATCCTGTTGCAGCGCATTTCGACAAAAGCAATAAGGAACAGAAAGGTCTGGGTGGAAGTCGCGTCAGCTTGATGGCGTCTGTGTTACAGCCGCAGACTGTTTCTAAGAGATGTTAATGTGTGTAGCGTTTCGAGGTAAACAGAATATCCACATTTGCTCTTGATTAATACAGGAATTTAGTTGGAAAGGAAGAGAATACTTGAAGATTTCTGTCTTCTGAGTTGTTGCGCTGTGTAGTCTGGTCGATGTTTACCAACGTTTCAGAGGTCATACTGCCTCCGTCATCAGGGCGATGAGTATGAAGATTTCTGTCTTCTGGGTTGTTGCGCTGTGTAGTCTGGTCGATGTTAACCAACGTTTCAGAGGTCATACTGCCTCCATCATCAGGGCGATGAGTATGAAGATTTCTGTCTTCTGGGTTGTTGCGCTGTGTAGTCTGGTCGATGTTAACCAACGTTTCAGAGGTCATACTGCCTCCGTCATCAGGGCGATGAGTATGAAGATTTCTGTCTTCTGGGTTGTTGCGCTGTGTAGTCTGGTCGATGTTAACCAACGTTTCGGAGGTCATGCTGCCTCCGTCATCAGGGCGATGAGCAGATTACACAGCGCAAGAACCCAGAAGACAGAAATCTTCATATTTACCGCTGTGAAAACCTCAAATCTTAAAATCTTGACAGACGTCGGCATAGATCAGATAATAATATTAAAATAGATCTTAAAGATATAGGCTGTGACAATGTCGACAGGTTTAATACGAATCAGATTATGATCCACTGGTGTCCTGTAATGATTTTCCGGGAAATTCCATGACTAATTTAACGAATGATAGCTCGAGAAGAGGGAGTCTGATGCAAGGAGTTGTTTCTTTCTTTTCAAATCTAAAATACTGAAAAATCTTTTTTTCACAAAGCTAATCTTCTGAACCACGTTTTAGGCCAAAGATTTCAAGGGCTTTAGAGAGCGTGGTTCGGAGATTAAACCCTATATATTTAGAAAGTTTATTAAAAAGTGTGAACGAAATTATAAAGTATTAAAGGTGATAACATGTTTGTTATTTGCCAGTTGTGGACTCCTGGGTTCTGATACCGTGTAGTAGTGTAGATGGTTACAAACGTATAGCTTCTATCTTCAGGTCGGGTTTTAGGAAACAGTGTTGATACGTTTGTCAGAAAATTGGTAACATTATATTCCAAGAGTCTGTTATTTAATCTTAAATCACTTAAGCCTTATTTGACATAATGTTTAGTCATGACCAGAATGATAAAATCAAGGAGGATCGGATGGACGGAACATGTAGCATGTATGGGTGCAACAAGAATTTAAAAACAAAATTACGACTTAGAACGCCTGCAGGGAAGACACCACTTGGCAGTGTTGTCTTTCTTTGAAGACGGCAATGAACATTCTGTTTCCACGAAAGGCAAGAAATTCCTCTACTAGCACAGCGACTATTAGCTTATGAAGATTGGATCTGTTCTGTAGATTTACTTGCAAAGTCATCAATTTAGCTAGTTAGTTATATAATCCAAGAGTTACCAACGCTTACTCTACTGTCATCATAGAAACCAAAGTTTTAACCGAGGTTAGTACTGATTTACATACCTACCTCTCGATTCCTGTGTGAACTTAGCTACTATTTAAGTTGCCGTTTCACACAAGATGTACAATGGACGTCCATCTACAGCGGAGAGCGCGGCTGTGGCTGTGGTTATGAAACAGGACCCTCGCGGTGTGAGGTCTCTGCGTTGAAACGATTTGTGGGTCCCCCCGAGAGAACGAAGCCTTTCCAGTCACAGTGGGACAGTTGTCGCCACCTGGGACAGAGCAAAGTAAGGAGGGTCATGAGTGAACTTGTTACACAATACAAAACTTAAGAGTTTCCTGCTGCTGGGAATCTAATAAATTTCCAGAGTTTGAACTTAGGCAAACTGTCCCATTTTTGCAAAATACGGTCTACTTTCTGACCTCATTCATACGCAGTTCTTCAGCAAAGTTGTCGCGTTTCGCGTAGGTCAACGACGAACTGGCAATCCGAGATCAGCCTCTCAATATACGAGATATGTCGTAGCACTAAACTTTTCTGTTTAAAATTGTACTTTATTTTACAATCATCAAGCGTTGGCCACTGTCTCATTTTGAACAAATTAAACATTAAATTATTAATGAAATGAACTTCATAATGAACGGAAGGAATTTGATGCCCAATAAGACAATTAAGAACTGTTTTGTTCACTATCACGTACGACTCAACTGTAAAGTCGTTCCAGCTTCTTATCCATTAGTTTTACTGGAGCACACCCCACAGATGAAGTGAGCTAAGCGAATCACGTAGCCTACTTAGACACTGTAGCGGTTTAAGGAAGGTAAGCTTAAAGGCATATTTATCTAAAGTGTTACAGTGGATAATGAAAAGAATTAGCCAATATGGATCTTATTTATGGGCATTATGTGTGCTTCACACACAGCCTATTAAAATTCAGAAATAGGTGGAGGTGAGTGACCATCTTTACGCTTCTGTCGTTTGACCCTCGGGGCAATAACCCCTATTATCCGTTTAACAGGAGGCGCGTTAGTCCGTTCTTGGTGACAATTAATCTGATTCCGGTTACCCGGCCTGTAACCAGAAACTATACTAAGGGAGATCTCGCGAATGCAGCGTCTGACATAAAAGCAGAGATTAGAACTAAGTTGCTAAGGCTACTCTGAGGCTATTCTAACAGGTGGGCGAAAGGTTAGGCTTCCTGTCTCTTTCGTTCTCCTTTCCTGCCTGATGAAGAAAACAGAATCCTGCTTTCGAGATGCTGTAATTTTATAATTTGGACGATGAGAGAAATGCAAAGAGTATTTTAATATACCATCGTCAGATTCTTCAGACTTGGACAATATAAGTCATAATAATTTCCGTTAATCTGTGGTTCGGTACTTAAATTAGAACTTTACCTTTGTGTTTATTAATATGCCTTATGTAGGCCTAACAATTTTTGGGATTTTCGTTCCTATTAAGATTGTTATCTGTTTTCGGTATCTCATTATGTATTACCGCCTCTTAAATATCAGTGTAAAAATAACCACCCATTCCCCAAGCTGGGACATAACAGTGACTTTAATTACTATTTTATTATTGAATGAAGTTCTGTACACAGGAGACATTATCGATCTAAAGCAAGTTTTCTTAACTTTAATTTACAAATACTGTTACAGCTGTTTGCATGTTTTTGTAATTTGTTCAGTTTTATTTAGGCCTTGTATTTACTGCCTTTCCTGAAATCTGTAATTTATTAGACTGACAAGATTAATGTATTTGGAAAAAACTGTAATGTATGTTGAAGTAGTTTACTACGCACAGTATTGTCCCTTGCGAATTTTGACTAGGCTACCCTGATCATCAAAACGTACTCAGTCACTTGTACGTGTCATTAATGCTGGATGCAATAGAACGAATTCTCTTCTACAACGAGGATAATTATTTATTGTCGTTATTTCGTTTAAAGAAGTTATATTAATCCCCAGTGAATTTGATCTTTGTTATCATAAGAGTAGGTAGTACAGAACTTCATAGACCCGCATGTCAAGGGCGGATTATGAATTGTTCCCAAGAGGCAGGGAGACTGAATTGTGCTAAAGAGAACATGATAAACATCTGGCAGGAAAGTTTGGAATTTAATTTAAACTGTTTGTGTGATCAGAATAAAAGGCGCCCCTTGGGGGCACATCAAGTTTGTGGCGTCATTCAAATCTTAATATAAACGTATTTGACAAATTGTAATAAATATTGAGACAGACGACATAGCTATCAGTGAACATTGCATGTATTTTATGTTATGCCCATATTTTCCGCCAACAGAATTTATTTTTGTTCACAATGTCCTGAAGGTCTCTGACGTCCGCTAACTTCCATTTCTTGTAAATACAGCGGCCATACTTCCGGTGGTAGAGTTGGCTGGAACATGAAGGAGCGAGCCGAGGTGAAAGGTTCTAATGCTTTGCCCATTCGTCCCTTAACTTATCATGTTGTATTTCTTAGGAGCAGTGATTGCCCTGGATGAAACGTGACCTATTTTTCGTGCTATAAACCGTCTCATAGAAGCCTAATATCATGGAGCAGAGTTCTTGAAGAGCTAATAATACCAGAGTTGTTCAAGAAATTCCCTGCCTTTTATAAAATTAAGATTCATTGCCATGGTCATAGGAGCCCATCTTTGGTCCAGATGAATTCATTCCATATTTTTATTCGCTGTTTCATTTAGTTTCAATTTAACCCTTTGAAACTGAAGATCGTTTAAATAATATTTAAGAATTCAGTGCGTATCTCAAAGAGGACACTACGCGTATATACTACAAAGATCAACTGGTTAATGATACATATATTTATTTTACAGTCTATATTACAGTCTATAATATTTTAACAACATTATTTTAAATACGTTTGTGTATAGACTGTAAAATAAATATATGTATTTGATTCAACACAAACATGACGCACTTAAGATACAAATTGGTTAATGATGTTAAATGAAATAATACCTGTTAACACCTACAGTCATGCAGGATTCATATATACAAAATGCCCTGTTATTTAATGTTAAAACATGTAATTCATGTAATTTCACATGGCTATATAAGGTTATTATTGATGTGTGACTTGATATCAGATGTATCAGCGTGTAGTTTATATTTTTTTGTTTCCCGTGAGTTTTAATCATTTTACAACACTGTTTACTAACTGCCGTTATTATTCTCAATACATTATACATTATCGTTAAATTACGTAGCAATAAACTATATTTGACATTTTCGTGAACAAAACTGATGACCGCATAAGTTCTTCATCCTAAAATTACACACCAGATCCGAAATAGTGCACAGTACGTAATGTTACACAAAATTTAGGTCACCTTTGAATGTTGTATAATTTATTGGCAATCAAACGTTCCAGTATCCATCAATTCTCTGGCGATGTATGAAGCCTGTTAATCAGAGTTAAACACTGCCACATCCAATAGATATATGGAATTGCTCCCTTGCGGCCTCGCTCGTTAACGCCATATTAACAGAACAAGCACGCCCTCTTTCCCAACATACAATGTGAACATGAACTGATACTGGCAACATCAACCCCCTGGGAGATATATAAGGGTTCACGCCTACAATAAACATGCATCTGCGGACAAGAGTGCTACACAGCTCACAACAAGTTGATTGCAGACGGTGGTCGCTGTACAAATAAAATATATAATACAGTAGGTCTGTGCGTATACTGCAATGATGGATACTTAACAACGCTCTGAGTTTACAAGATTTGAGATTGCCATTAACAGAAATATAAAGCAACTTTTTAGAGGCTGTGATTTAGAACATTTACAGGTAATGAAATTAAGTCTACAAGCCATATTATAAATAACATCCGATTGATATTCTTCAGTTTTTCTGTTTTAAAAATGTCATAACATTTTAAAATTAACACTTGTGTAATGCAGGTTTCAGTTCGCTAAATATTTAAATAGACTTATTTTATGATTTATGATTATGAGCAAATTGTCCTAATGATCAGATACAATCGCTACTCCTTTCCTTTAGCCCATAAGATAATTTTTATTAGTAGGTAGACCATAATCTTTCTTTTTCGTTTCCCTTTTCATACTTATTCCATCTAACATCTAACATAACAATCTTGAATGTAATAGAGCGTTAACATTAAATGTTAATATTTATTTAGAACTCAAAGTTGCATATCAGCTCAATTAGGTATTACAGGGCATTGCTATCTAAAATAGGATTACTGATATTCAATTTCCATATTTAGTGCCTCTAAACTCAAATAACTTTTGGAAGAAAATCACAGATAAAGTAAGACATCTGATGGGAACAGAACTAAATAGCAGTATTTTATAATTACAAAATGTATTTTTAGGTTTACGACACGTCCTTTTCTCTCGTCGTACATGAGGATCGTTCAAATGAAACCCGTTCGCGGCGCTGTTATCCAATATGGCCCACCACGAGCTGTGAAAAAGAACAGGTGCATTAGAACAGACGGGAACAGTGCGACACTGTTCAACGCAGGCGTTTCAGGTGCAGAATTCCTTCCAAACAGAATTGCTCTCTTTGATATCACCATCAATCCACAGCGTTATAATGGAATTCTCCGAGACCATCGTACTGCACCACGAGGGTGTCATCGTGTTGCACGACAACGCTTGTCCTCATGCCAAGGACTCGATGATTCCGGGTCTTTCACCGTGTGTATATTGCCCCTTCAAGAAAGTGCTAAACGGTCATAGATCCTGACTGGACAAAGAAGTCAAGGCAGCCCAAGGAGTTCTTTGCTAAGGGATCCATGAGCTGGTGTTTCAATGGGATGCCTGCCTCAAAGCTCATGGGGAGTATTTTCAACACCTTTATCACTTCGCCAAAAACAATTCCCGAACGGATTTCATTTGAACAACCTTCATATTATGAATATTACGAGCTCGACGTCAGAAATTGTGTTTTTCTCAGTTTGTTGTCAATTTTGTCGGTTATTAAACTCGCATAACTGACGCACGTTTAGGAGAAATTTTCACAATTGCTTAAGGAAACACAAACGTTTATTACAAAAGAGTAGTGAAGGCACATTATTAAACAAACAAATACTTTTTACTATTGATTTGTTCCGTATCTCAGAATTTTGTTTGTGCGATGTTTCTTTGTGGGGTTTCTGGGATTTGACGCAGTCTAGTGTTGTAGGTGGCCATCGGAATTTCGGAGGCACGTGCCAACTCCGTCAGCGAAACGATGGCAACCACCTACAAGACTGTACCGTGTCACAACCCGGAAGACTACAATCCAAATTGTCACCTTGTAAGAATCTAAAATTTTATATATCGGAACTGGTTGCTCATGTTATTTACCGAAGATAGATCTTACTGTTCAAGAGTTTACCGTCGGAATCTGAGTAAATTTGCTTTCCCAATGAAGTTGTTTTCGGTTGTTTGGCATGTAATGCATTTCTACAAATTTAACTAAGTCGATGCAGCAGAAACGTTCTTGAAAATTTAATAGCCACTTAGCTAGTCAAATATTTCGCGATTTTTATGGAATTAAAATTTTCACTATCTTATTCACAAGTAAGCTATTGGGCCACATTTAGAATCAGATAATCTTAGTCCACATCCGGAAATCCATTTCCTTTGAGTTTAATTTTAGTATTCTCTTTTTTTTTGAAATACTTTAGTCTCCCAAGCTGTCTCTTCACTTCGGATTTCCCTTAAAAGTTTCTCGTTTGTGCAATTCGTGATGTACGCCTACACATCTAGTACAAGAGACTCTAATCGGTCCAAATATTTTGAGGAGAATGCAGACTACAAAGCTCTTCATTGTGTAATTTCTTCCAGCTCCCCCAATATTTGCTGCCATGTCCACATATTATTCCCGAAAATTTATTCTAAATGTTGCTAAGTTTCACGCTCTGTATCAAATTAGACGTTACCTTATAGCGCTCTGCATCTTAATCTAAGAGGTGTGACGACAAGATACTCTAGGGTAAAGTTAAAGTATTCTCTTGTATTTATTAAACACCACGCCATGACTACGTATGTCGGTGTGGACGTATAGCTCCACACTTTCCAGACCTCTCTACCATATAGAGGCCAGCGTCTCCCGGTACAAATTGGGTACGACTCTAGGTGATGCGGTAGCTAAGATATCAATCTATTGCTGTCGAGAGTCGAACTCCTGTTGTCTAGCATATAACCGCCACTATACCGATTGAACTACCCAAATTTAGGCTATGTGCTACGGCATTTAAAATAGTTTTATGTGTAAATGTAGTGCAGGCCTATAATACTTATGATAGTCATTCATTCACGCTGTGCAATTTTATCGTTTTCTTTACAGGTCCGAGATCTCGTCGACTAAAGAGAAAGGAGAAGAAGCCGGAAGAGAAGAGACCACGAACAGCGTTTAGCGGCGAGCAGTTGGCACGCCTGAAACACGAGTTCACCGAGAATCGTTACCTGACTGAGAGACGCCGAACAGAACTGGCGCGAGAACTGGGCCTGAACGAGGCCCAGATCAAGATCTGGTTCCAGAACAAACGCGCCAAGATCAAGAAGGCGAGCGGACAGAAGAATCCGCTGGCGCTGCAGCTCATGGCCCAGGGGCTGTACAACCACAGCACTGTGCCTGTAGACGAGGAAGAAGAAGAAGCAAACGCACTCTTGTTGGCCAATAATGCACGGCAAGACTGAATGCATATTTCGGATTCATACATTTTGATATAATCAGATGTATTTAGTAACACGACACTTGTTAAAAAGCTTCCGAGTGGTGGAGATGAAAATATTATGCATGATTTTCATAGAAAACTGCATTAATTTCGAATAAATTTTGTGAGTGTTAGGAATCGATAACGTCCAGTCCTTAGAATGACACGATAGAAGGAAAGAAGGAACGAAAATATTTTGTTTCTCTTAAAAGTTTGATTTGAATTTGCGTAGTTATGTGCCATGATATTATACGTATCTTAAAAATGTGTAACGTATTGTGCAATTGATAAAATTTCCAAAACGCCTTATGAATCGTTAGGCTCACATGTCACTCCACAGATTTATTATGTCTGGGGCAGACGACAATAAGTTAAGGAATTTATTAAGTGTACAAAATTTGTCGAGATTCTTGTGCTCTCAAATTTCACTTCTTCTGAATTTTAAATTTTAGATAAATTAGGTCTACCCAAGGGTAAACGTATAAGTGTCCACCCTTTTAAGACAGTGGATTAAATTCATTAGCCCATGGTAATGTACTTAAGACTTTTGGTAAAGAAATATACCAAAGCTAAAGGTACGCTCTACAAGTAGGTTACGATAAAACCTGTGCAAAAATTATAAATTTAAAATTTAAAAAAAAAGTCATATTGCTTTAGTGTCAGAAATGTGTTGTTATAACGCGTTATTGGTGATTCAAAACATAGCAGAGCTTTGGAATATTATTACCAACTTTTGGTGAACTTCCGCATTGAAACATGTCTCAACGGTTCGTGAAAACTTTCTTTGCGGATTAAGAAGTCATGGTAGTTTGTTCTTGCTTCGAAGGAACAATGACGAAGTAATATCTGACGTGTCATGAAGCTTATTACAACGTCACTCACTGATGTACGAAAACTAAATTGGACGCCTTGGGGGATGACACTGAATATGAGTATCTTGTATGGACAGGAAAGTTTGAGATGCTAGAACGCATTTCATACACAGTTTATGTTCACACAACACATTGACTTTCTGGTTGCCAGCATATAATATAAACAGATCAGAAATAATATTACTTTGACATAGGACATGCCAGATTCAATTAACTTTTGTAACTATTATAAGATTGCATGCATAAATTTAGGAAACACATGAAAATTTCATAGTGTGAGACTTTAAGACAAATAATAACGCAAATTATTTTGAGACTTGAGCCTTGACACTGACATAATTAATTAAAAATATTATATAATCTTTGCAAAACTTTAAACAAGTTGGAAATATTATACATTTAATGTCGAATGAATTATAAAGATCGGGATGTTCTTCCTTGTGTGTCGATGTTTCTTAAACATATGGCAGGGAAACATCCGTGGAAATAAGTTTAATGAAAATCTTGTCACATATGTTTCAGGCACTTAATTTCCGTAAATGAATAAATTATAAACCTGGGATCTATTAGTTGGGAAATAATATCGTTTAACATGCAGTATGTCCAAATGTATGTAGGTCCTATATGTGATAACTTAAATTATTATTGGGTTACGGTAGGCCCTTGAGAATTAAAGTATTTTTTTCATTTGTAGAAATAATTACTTATAACTAGGCCTACTGTATAAGCGGAAAGAATTTGTCCAATTAAGTAGTTTTGTATATGCAGAAACATTTGAAGAGTGTGCACCAACATTGTTCTTACAGTGCCATATGTATAGTGGAAGTAATTATTTAAACAGGCTACAGTTACTGCTAAATTGACAGCAAGAAGACTGAAATAAGAGTTGCTTATTGAGCGGTGTCTATGAATTATAACGTGTGAATTTAACTGTACATTATAGATATATATGAATATACTTGAGGTCAATTTGTAGTCATTTTGTGGAAACCTAAGCTTAAATAATAGAAAACAAATATACAGTGTTAAACAATGCAGAAGAAATTGAATGCTGATGGTGATTGAATCTCAAAGATTCACTTTCGCTTCGTAAGTGTACAAAATGTATCTAGTGAAGTATTACTGATAGCACACAGGTATAATTGTGACTGTATGTTTTAGTAACTAAATGGGACTTGAGGTTTTCATGGCGATGAGTCCCAGAAGACACCCATCTTAGGTCCAAATAGTTTGGATTTAACCACAATATGTATTTGTATTTAGGAATAGTCTGTTTAGACCATTTGATATTACTTGAAATAGTTTAAATTCAAGGCTGTTTACGTTTAGAATCTGAGTAGTTTTACTAACAGATTACATTGTATATTATCGATAACACAACAACTATTAGAGCCTGTTCTTAGAAATACTTTTTAAGATGTATTGTAATTGTATTATATTAATAAAATGTCAAACTATAAAACTATCGTGTCTTCGCACGTAGTTTTAATGTTCATATTTACCACAATTGATTTTCATTGAACAGTCTTGAATTCATGTATATAAAAAATATATTAAAGAAGGTAGTTAAGTAAGATACTTAATTACGCAGTCTATTATTAAATTTCTTTCCTTAAAACAACAAGGACAGAAAATGGATATATGCAGTAATTACAGATATAATATATTTCGCAGTTGGTGACGTTACGGATTGAGATTTAATTGAAACAGTCATAAAATATTATTTTGTGTGTGAATTGCTTGCTGCATAACCGACAGGAGACGTGCTAACAGTTATTTTTCAGATTCTCACACTGGCGATTATCCTTCAAGGAAAGATATTACTTCGTGTAGTCTGGTAGAATTTGGCCGACATCTCAAAGACGCTTACCGCATCCATTATCAGGGAGATTGATTGTGGAGATAGTAAGCATCATATCCGAGTAGGCTATATTCGACATGTTAAGAATAACCAAGTAGTCTGCAATAAGTTTTCTCTAAACCATGATTTTAAATAAAGATCGCTGTTTGCATTTCTTTTTCAGGGCGAATGTAATAAGCACTTACGTGACGTAAGAATCCATGCCCCATCTAATGGCCCGATGCATTTACACTTTTAGCAGTGCTGGACTGCATAAATGCGAAAACAAAAGGGGCACATTAGTGAAGTGTTTCCCCTTCTGGAAGCTTTTTGCATTAAGAACAATAATCACTGTTACTAGACTTCCTTTCCTCCCCATTTGTGGGGTGGAATGATGAGGGTTGTAAACCACCCTCTTCTAGCACTGTCTCATCCCCTTTTACACAGCTAATATATAACGGCGCCAACTTCTCCCCTCCATTGCCAACACAGCCTGGTCGTAGCGAGATAAACACCAAGGAGGGTTGGAAGTTCATATAATAAACCATGTTTGAACTCTGAACCCTTGTGGTGAAGCAACAAGGACAGGGGTTACGTTAAATGTCTTGTATGTTATCTGCTGAAGTTCGTGATAACATGCTCATGTGTGTGTGTTGTTCTGGAGGATGAAGTTTCAGACTTTGTAGTTCATCTCTCGAAGTATAGGATTTGAGACTTTCGCGGCGAGTACAATCAATAAAATCTTCTCGGGCAATCAACCGCGTTAACTGGTTACCTCAGTAAACCGACGTTTCGGGAACAAACTCTGGCACCATCTTCAGGGTTCTGATGTGATTGGATACCTCGAAAGTCGAGTTGGTTCCCGAAACGTTGGTTTACTACGATAATCAGTTGATGCAGCTGATTGCCCGAGAAGATTTTATTGATTCTCTAAAAGTATCTTTAAATAAGGCTCTTTTGGGAGCATCGGTCAGTTTGCAAATCTTTTGAGAATAATATTCCTTTTATTTAGAGAAGGAAGATTACACCGGCCATTTTATAGGATGAAATGATTCAGTGGCGTAGAAAATCATATCTCATGCCGAAGACATAACTCTGAAAGAGATGTATACAACAAGAATTGAAACGTGCAATCTGTCCGTATTACACTGCCCCACGTGTGTGTTTGAACCTTGCCATTAGACTTCAATCAAACATAAACTGCAGTGCGTGAAGGATAAAACAATATCAAAATGTCTCTCGTCGTTCCAGTTGATATTATTCCTTACGACAATTCAGTAAGGAAAAGGATTGAAGATGGCAAGAAAGTGAGTTTATTTTTATCGAGAAAACATGGTAGATGGGGTCTAACGATCGAGGGCCAGGTCTGAAAGCTTTTCACTCAGAAATCAAAAGTTATCAATTTTATTCGTCTGTGTTTTGGATCCACAAATCAATACTGATGTGTAATTTTCAGTCTAAACCCAACCCACCTATTAGTATATTTATTTATCGCCATTGCGTGCCATTGAATACGCTATATTTTGTCACTCGTTTGACATATATAACTACGTCAGCCCCGCCCTTTTTGAACTATAACCTGTCATTCTGTCCGCTCAGAGTAGAAGCGGTATATAAACACTATTTTCTGTAAATATTTTACGAATTATTTAAGGAAAAGTGATAATATTTAGTCGACAAATAGCCACATGCATTGATAGCGGTTTCATGTATAATTTTATGTCATGAGTGAAAAATTGTTTTTTTAACTATTACTTAACATTCGGTAATTTCTAAAATATAACCTAAAATAATCTCAGTTTGATATCAGATGTATCAGTTTAAAGTTAGAGCTCACACACTACTTGAAAACAGTACTTACATAGAATTCCCCTTTATCTGTAAGAATTATGATATTATTAATTTATTTACCTCCACATAAATCTAAAATATTTTTCTTGCCGTCAGTTCGGAGCTCACTAATATTATATTTCCACACATTTCCTCTCTCTGGTTCTGAAAGTTCTACTAGCTTCACGACGTACACTATCCATACATTTATCACAGTTGGATTCTGAATTTAGCGCAGTGAATCTTGCTTCCTTCTGCCCAATAACAATTATTTTCCACAAAACCATGCGTTTTTCCTTTCAGCTCGTAATGTTCTGAGCTCTTTTTTTTCTGTCGAATGTTTCCCCACGCCCTGTTTATGTTCACATTGTCATCCACGTTTCCCAACGTTGCAGCCTTCAGTGAATTCGACCCGATATTCTTGCCAAACTTTGCAATTTTTAGCTTTCAGAGTCAAATATTTGCGTGTTAAAGCTTCGTGTTGCCAGTTTACTTATCGACAGCATGTTTCTAAGTTTTATAACCACCAAACAGTGAGCAGTATCACAGTAAGTCCCTCAAAGCAATCGGACATAAGGACACTGTACTTCTTTACCGTATTGCATCAAGACGTGGTCAATCAGATTGTGTATTTCTCCGTCAGAAGTCCAAGTGCGTTTGCAAAATTTGCTATATGGAAACATTTTACTCTTGCAACTAGATGTTACGAGGCTCTAAGAAGGATAAAAGATAGGAGGTTGAAGAAAATTGCATAATAATGAGCTCCACAGTATGTACTTTTCATCAAAGGATTGTAAAATTAAGGCTGGTTAGATGGGTAATGTATTTAGGAGTTGAGAAAGGCGAATAAAATTTTGGTTTGATAGCGTGCCACGGTGGTCTAGCGGTTAGAACGCTGGCCTTGTAATCCTGGGGTCTCGGGTTAGATTCCCGGCGGTGCCACAATTTTTAACTTGTGTTGGGCAAGGCCGTGGTCTAGGCAACACGGAGTTTTCCTCCGGGGGCTTCCCCGGTTTCTCCGTGGCATCCCAACAATTACTCCATTCACACACAGAAGAAGGCAATGGCAAACCACTTCTGGATCATCTGCCAAGAACGTATATGAACAGGTCCCAGTCCGAGAAAAGGATGGAAGGATCCTGTTCATATGGACCTGTCGTCAGACAGAACACTAAATAAATAAATAAGCGTGACGAGTCGGAAGACAGAGACGTAGATGGGGGAATAATTTCAAAACATACCCCAATGAAATCGGGTTACCTGGTCGTACATTTTGCTTCTCAAGAACGTCTCTCATCCATGGAGGTTCTTAGTATGTTTGAACACCTTTATCAGAAGTACGAGTGGACATTGCGTGGGAACCTTTAGAGATGGTAATTTTTAGCTATATTATTGCTGCGTATTAATTGTAGAACCTGTCACCCCCCCCTGCTTCCATCTGATGTTATGTTTTACTGTGAATTATTGTGCAGAATTGTGCGCTTCTAATGAAGTGAATACCCCAGAGCCTTTCTTTCTCGTGACATCGGTAACCCCACCCAAACTTGGGAAAGTATCATTAATTTAATGAATGTCGCTTGTTCGGCTTCATCTTATTATTTGATCAATATTCACGGACAACGACCGCTTTCCTTTCTGTGGCTTTCCCTCATTGAAAAAGACTGACTGTAACATGCACAAAGGATCTTCATGGTAATATTTTTCTTCTGCGGGACTCTTATGGTAATAAACATTTTCGCGAAGCCCTCTGAACAAACACTCCCGTTTTTAAGCGCGGTATCTGGTTTCAATGCACAACTCTAATTACATGAAAATGTTAAATAAAATCCATGTTTACGCAATGAAGGCCGACTCGTACGGGTCACCACATGATGCAATTGCAATTACAGTTCAGCCTTTACGTACAATAGCATCACAACATATGCAAGGACGATATGGTTAGCTTCAACGCGTTTTGTTTGTACAAGCAGACTGCAGAGAAATTGACAAGGGAGAGTTAATACTCAGTGTCATGTTAGAATGAAAACATATGTGAATCTTTGAGCCTAGATATATAAATTATATCTGCTATTATTCACATTTTCTAGATTCACTACGCAACTGACAACACGCCACACCTCTAATATGCACATTGTAACTAATTTGTATTTGTATCGGTGAAAAAACTACAATAAGAATGAAACATCTCTCTATCAGATAGCTTGAATCTAAAATATTCTCCCTTTTACCGCTATAATGTTCATGTAGAAAAAATACAGCGTCCAATATGACGTCGTATGATTTTCTTTGGCAATCTGATGTTATTAATAGTTTAGTGACGGTAATAGCTATCTTACACGCCCTTTCTCCCCTCCAAAAAATAGTATCGATGTATCACTTCTCACCTGAATTATTCACGTGTCCGTTAAGTCTTTGAAGAAACCAAACAATGAATAAAAACATTAGTATAGAATGCACGCACGTGTTTCGTCTTATTAAGCAGGCAGCACAGAAGCTGAATATTATCAGTGCATTTATTTAAGTGCGTGTTTTGAGCACAGAACACCCTAACCGAACTCAGTTCCTCTGTCAAATGTTCCTCTGTCCTCACTTACCATAACTTTGCATGTGTATCCCTTTGGCTTGATACACGGTTGCAGAAATAAGTCGAGATATCGGTCGGCCATGCGTCCGGACAATCCCAGAGAGACAGATTTTCTCCATCTGGCTATAAGGTAAGAATGGGTTTTGCCAACATTCATAGATACGTCATGAACTACGAGCCAAATCCTTTGCTAGTAGGACGTAAATTCGTAAAAGAAGAGAGGTTCATTAACGAGAATAAGTGTAAATACAAAGAATATACAGCAGATACTTATAGAAATTATGCGATAACTGGGATTCGTGTATTGCCGTGGTGGCGTCATGTGGAACGGGATGGAATTTAAAATAAAGATTTCTGATTCCCCGTTGTCGTCAACCAATTTTTCGTCAAAAAATGACGTCATCAAACAATGTTACGTTATATTTGTTTACTCGGCATTGTTGTACCAACACAACAATGCCGAGTAAACAAATGACTTGAGGGGGTTGGTTTGGTTTGTTACTCAAGATTTTAAAACGCAAACAACCCCCCTGTAGGGGAGGTTGGTCAGGTGTTTTAACCCCCCCATTCTGGGGGGTTGGTTTAGTTTCTTACTCAAGATTTTAAAATGCAACCCCCCCCCCGAAAGGGGGTTCGTCAAGTGTTTTAACCCCCCATTCAGGGAGTTTGGTTTAGTTTCTTACTCAAGATTTTAAAATGCAACAACCCCCCCCCCCCCCCCCGAGGAGCTCCGAAAGGAGCGCTTTGCTCTAGTTTAAAATAAAGAATGTGTGCAATGATCCGCTATTTCAATAAGACTGGATGTTTTAATGCAATGAAACTTATGTTCATCTTTCCAGAAGAACATACCACATAATAACAACTTTGAAGTAAGAAATATGATATTTCTGGAAAATTCTAGGCATTCTGAATCCAGGGAATTGGGTAACAAGGTAGAGTCCGTGAGCGGACGCAAATCATTTGCAATGCTGTAATAAAACACAGAAACGGAATCATGCAGCTGTGCCTGCATGATTTCCGGTTCACTTCTAATGACATTATTATAGAAATCACAGGATTTCTGTGCTGGAAATTGTCTACTTCGTACACAAGACGAGATTACTCCACTCCTGTCTTCGGTTGACTGGTTGACTCACTATCATCTGATGCAAATGTTTGATTATCCTCAGTCACAACTTCACGAATTTCAGGTATAAGTTAGAAGACCACTGTCATCTGGGCTTCAGCGTTGATTACTCTGGTAGAATTTCACCGACGTTTCATGATGATGAAGGCAGCGAGAGCCTCTGAAACGTTGGTGAATTTCTACCAGAGCAAACAACGCTGCAGCCCAGAAGACACTCACCTTCGGACTCACCTCCGTGGAAACCTCAATTCCTACAAGGCGTCAGTTACTTCGGACGGTCGCAACGTCCAGTACATTATTCCTGTGATGAATAAACGAGAATCAGGTCAGACTCGGCCTGCCTCGTAGTCTAGTGACACGATACGACGGAGGAAAACAATGCTTCCCGTCCCTATCAATTTAAATAATCGCGCCTCACGGTGTCATTCGACTGACGTCAGACGGCAAGGCGAAATCCCTCTGTGACCTGACAAACAACTTTTTTTTTTTTGAAGAAGAAACCGTAATGCAGACGAGTTTGGGAAAAAAACCAGAACGCATAATGTTTGTCAACAGAGTATTAAGGTCCAGTGAAATTTGTGTATGTAACGAAGGAAGTGTAAGTGTTGACAACTGAATGTCGTTCAAATATAGTAAAGTAATTGGTACCTGAGCTGGATGGTTGCATTTGACGGAAACAGGGTTTGCTGTACGACGTGTATCACTGTCCGGCCGTCACCAACCGGCAGCTGTGAAGTTGGCGTCGTGTGGTTTCATCTGTGCGATGCGAATTGGGTTGTACACGTGTCAGCATGAGGGAGAAGTCTTCTGCTTATAAATGCATGCAGTAATACGTACTAACATATATCAGAATCGGTGAGGGAATGTTAGAATATTTGTAGATTATAATGGATTTGTAAACATCGATTGGTTTTACGGATTAGTTGAAGATTATTCGAGATTTTGTATACTAAAAGGGTGTTAGAATTCAGTAAAATATTCGGAATGCTTAATATTTGATAACATTCGATCAAATATTTAAACACCAGAAGAAAACTGGAACAAAATTTCACATTTCTTGCTATTTTAAGACACGTATCATTTTCTGTTGAGTGCCTAATATAATAGCTCTGTCAATCTGTCTGTACGCATGTAAGAACTCGAGTAAATGGATTTTCATCCAATT
This sequence comes from Zootermopsis nevadensis, assembly GCF_977971745.1. Lineage (NCBI taxonomy): Eukaryota > Metazoa > Arthropoda > Insecta > Blattodea > Termopsidae > Zootermopsis > Zootermopsis nevadensis. The sequence continues at coordinate 6,008,921 of NW_028259151.1, read as the reverse complement.
TAATACTGGAATGTTCTAATTCTGGTTAAGATCGGTCAAAACAAATAGGAATCTTTACATAAATACGTATACGCGGTTTTGCTTTGGAAGTGACCCGTGGAGAATTGACAATCATTAACAAAGGTCAAATGTCGCATATTTGTAAACACGCAAGTATTATTACATTGTAAGCAAATGTCCTATCTTGTTTACGAAACTCAAGATCACTGGTTTGTGACAGCATCTGATTTCTTGACAACCTGACAAAGCAGACCAACAGAATTATCTATACTAAAATTATTTTTCCAACAGTAATAATATACAAGTGGCTTAGTCTCATTACTTATGACCAGAGGACACCTCGATGTGCCGTAATGTTACCCCGTGGATTTAGATCGCCATTACGTATGGACCATCGCTAATAAAAACACAGGGCTTATATAAATTACCTTTACAATTTTATTCGCGAACAAAATCTGGATGAAAATACATAGACACACTGTCTGAGAGTCATCTGCGACAGAAACTTTCAAAGCTTCGCCGATTTCCCGGCAGTTGGCAGCACCTGTTCTTTTCCACTGCACTGATTCCTTATTGGTGAATCATGTTAGTCGCCATGAATCCGCAGGAGAATGCACAGTGCGTGTTGTGGTTTGGTTTACGGGTTAAAATGTGCCTAAAAACGTTTCAGAAGAACATCGATACAAACAGTTTAAGGAGACCTTATGTGTTTTGTACAAGGAAGGTCTAACATCGAGAAGGTTATAAAAGTTCAAAGGACGTTCAAGATAGAAGTCTGAAGGAAGGACAAGACTTAGAGTATGTGTGCTACAACGCCCAAACACACACACACATTCAAGATGGACCTATATGGCAGAGAAATGGAACACATAAGGTAGGCCCTAATTTTACATTAATTAAATATGTTTCAATAACTGGTAAAAACATCTGACCATGCTAACCATGCCATTATGTAAACATATTAAGCATATGACTCCATGATGACGTCTTCTGTAAACGCGACAAATTTGCTAGAAGTGACTGTGAAGAAACATAACCAACGATAGTGAACACTCCAGAGTGCTACGGAAACTTGGCGTCAATTACATGATTTCGTGGAAAGTTGCAGGTTTTATTTCCAAACGAATTAGACGTAATTAGAATTGGAATTGTTCTCGAGAAGGCGAAAATAGATGAGCTGCTCAGTTACCAGTTAACAAAGGAAATAAAAGATTTTTACGAGGATTTAGTAACTATTTCACGTTAATAAGTACCCGAATATTTGACATACCAAAGATGTAGGAGTGAGTGTCCCGATATGTCCAGAAGTACTAGTGTCTTCGAATAGGTGTGGGTGTTAATACAAGTTTTACATTAGAACATGGCCGATTTTTCTAATTTTTGAAACATTCTCAGGAAAATCACTAATAATGAACATAATGTAAAGTATGTGGGAGTAATACAATCTGGAAATTAATATAGATATAAATATATTTCCCCAACGTGCTCTAAGCGTTGAAACACAGCGGCAACTCTGCATTTTAGTAGAGATAATATTGAACGGGTTACATCTGATATTAATCACCCCTCGTCAAGGAGTCACCAGGGTTTTCATGCCATTTTGTTCCGGTCCATAAAGTAAAAGTGATGCCAAATTGGCCACGATCCGAGTTAGTTAGTGAGGCTGTTAGATACGGGCGGTTTGTCGTGAGGTTCGTTGGTGACATCATTTGATACTCTGCCCTGCTGCCATTAAGACGAAAGCAGATACTCAACGTGGAAAATTGGTTCCACTGAAGTTAGCGCACGTGGGGGCAAATCGTGGATCTTCTATAAGATTCTTTCGTCGCCACAAAAAGGGGGTATCAACCTGCGTGGAAATGGGACCAGAGTGATCATGTGTGTTCCGTTCAAATAGCCTATACCATGAGTCACATCAAGTACAAACAGGCAGGATTAAAACAGTAGTAGCAGCCGGGACTGAGGTCTAATGGTCTTACCCTTTCAAGAATGTTTTATGTACTTTTTATCTGTTGTATGCTACACATCCTGCCAAATCAGTTTTATCGATTTTGTCACCCTAATTATGAAACTTTCTCCAAGCTTTTAGTTAATTCCATGACCTAAGATTCAAACATTCTAAACACTTCACTCACAAATGTTCTCACGAAGTTTTAAATACGTTTTGTTTTTAACTCCCACGATGTGTTTTATTTTTTTTGTGACTTGTCTGTTAAATGAATACAAGAAAATACCAGAATAAATCAAAAAACTGTTACTATAGTTAATTAGTCAACACTTGAGATGGTAAAGTTGCGTCATATTGTGATATAATAAGTATATATTAAATCTTGTCCGTCTAATCACAATAAAATTCTTATTAAATATTAAAATATTACAATAATTAACATTTTAAAGTATTTAAAATATCAAATGATGTTCTTTATCGAAATATTCGATTTACATTAGACCATCATTTTTCATTTTTCATCATTTGATATTTTAAATAATATAATATATAGTCAACACTTGCTTGACATAGTATAAAATTCCTAGACAATGTACGAGACATACTTCACGAGATATTTTGTCTTATAATTTTGGGACTGTGTAGAATGTGTAGTTACTGCACTAATTGCCTGATTTAAGACATTGCCTATAACATAAGGAACTAAAGAAGTAATTTCTTGGTATTAAGTACAGTAAATTGTTTCTCAGAACGGTCTGGACATAACTGCAACATTTCCAGTAATACAAGGGCAATGAAATCCTCACGGCCGTTAGCATAGTCCTATGGTCATGCCACATCTTGGTTTCTAGGGCAGTGGTTAATGGTTAACGGTCTCTAATTCCTCAAGAAGCATTGACGTTTTTGTCGTCCAACGGGAAGGTCGATTAAGACGTCCATTGAATTACGTGTAATTGTCCATCGAGTCTGAATGTCCCACTGGCACGTAAGCCAGATGAACCTAAAGTAAAAACATTGCACGTAGATAAGAAATAATGTAGCGGGCTTGATAATAATTATCATAAGTTCCCAATAATATAAGAATAAGAAAGCTGAGACGGGCAAGTATCATAAAGCACATAGGGGAATGAGAAATGCGAATAAAAGTTTAGTCGGAAACCCTGAATGAGGAGAATGCTAACAGAACTACGTATACATGGGAAGAAAGATAATATTAAAATTGTTCTTAAAGAATGGAGTTTGAATGTGTGAAGTCGACTCATATGGATAGGGTTAAGTGGCGAGATTTTCTGAACACAGTACCGAATTTTAGGTTTCCGAAAAGAGAGATAATTTCTAGATTAGCTGCGTTGGTTTCTGAAGAGAGACTCTTATCCATGGAATTATTTAAAAATGTAAGAGTCGTTTTTAGGATCGTCTAATATGTAGCGACTATTATACTGCACCTAATGTTTCATACAGGTATTTAATACTTCCTTGAGTGTATTTAAAAGCGCAAAGGCCTTCTTAGAGCTTTTCATAGAAACAGATGTTGCAATTATTTGGTGTCTGACGGCACGACATAATTGTGAACAAGCCACATTACGTACACTAAGAAATGTCTCAACATTTTCGCCTTGCGTTGAACGACATGCCTTATATGTATAATGACACATATAACATAGAAGTTCAGCATTCTTTGGTGGCCAGTTCACTGAAACCAGGAAATAGCACTGCGGTTTAGTTAGTACATATCTGAGCTGCCACCAAAAGCCGATCTGAACACTGAGGAATCCTGGTTACGAGTCCTATCTCGTGCAGGGGAGCTTAAAAAATAGGTCGAAACTTTCGGGACGTTCGATCGGGAACGGGCTGACTTGAGGCTTCTTGTGTTTTCATCTTTTCTGCTACAAAAGTGTCCAAAGTGTCTTCACAGACCTTCTGGTCCAACATTTCTTTGATACTTGTCCTTCCGAACACATTTTATTAAAGTTCTACATAGAGTAGGACCCTACCTGAGAAGCTAATATTTGCTCAGCTAGCCAAGAATTCCCCGTCGTAAATTGAAAACGAAGGTTTATTACCGTTGTAAATCAGACCGCCACTAGTTCCTATCCTGAGCCAGATTAATTCAATCCACACTGTCATATCTATTTTTATCTAGTTTAAAATTATTTTCCATCTACGCGTAGGTCGCTTAGGTAGCCTGCCCGTAAATGTTTATTAGCATAGTAATGGATCATTTATCGTTTTGCATAGGATTACTTTCAAATGCTCTCTTCACAAGAAAATATCAAATTGCTTGACAAAATCTTTGACACAAAAGTCATCGATGGATCGTTTTCCATGGCGATAAATTTTGTAATTTTTCTAACTTCGATCACAAATCTCAGATGTGAAGTTGTCACGGCTGTAAAGATATCGATCATGGTCTACTGGGTTGTGACACCGTGTGTGATCTTGTAGGTGATTACCGACGTTTCGGAGGAACGTGTCGCCTCCATCTTCAGACTTCAAATTTATCGGAATCTACTTTTATCTAAGACCGATAACATTGCAGAAGCGATTGAGACTGCAGATTCAACTTGTTCATTGTTGTGAGTGCACAGTTTTTCAGAGGAATATCGCTTAAGTTTGCACAAAAGCGTAAATGATTTTTTACTAAGATTACGTCCTAACTATATGACCTTGGTAGACAACCTCTATTAAAATATACCCTTAAAGTAATAACTACCCACGTTAGAGCATACGAGGTGCGATCGGAAGGTTTCCAGACTGCGCGTATAAAAACCCGTACACTTATCTCAGGTATTAAATTCATCCATCACCCTCGAAGTAGTTCCCCTGGGAGTGTACACAACGATCCCAGCGCCGCTACCAAGCCTGGAAGCATCCCTGGAAATCTTTCTTTGTCAGCCTGTCAAGCACCATCTGCGATTCTGCCTGAATCTCTTCTATCGTCTCAAATCTCCTTCCCTTTAGCTGAATGGCCTGCCGAATCTTCGTAATATTTTCTGGCGTTGTGCTCGAAGATGGTCGTCCAGAACGCTCGTCATCATCGACAGAGGTTCGGCCATTTTTAAAACGTGAATGCCACACAAAAGTTTGTGCACGACCCATTGCGGACTCCCCAAATGCTTGCTTTAGCATTTCATAGGTTTCCGTAGCCGTTTTGGCGAGTCTTTGGCAAAATTTGATGCACACGCCATTCCGAAATCGCAGGAGGGTCGGTGTAATGCACTACCAAAACGCCCGTAACTAAGAAACAAATGCTAATTCGATGATGCCGGCTGGCACACTGATTCACTATGAATGTAGGCCGCACCCCCTAGCGGCAGAAGCTCGTACTACATCCGGTTCCCCTCTATTGACACAGTCTTGAAACTTTCCGATCGCACCTCGTATAGCTAAATAAAATAAATCATGCATGAATCGTGCGAGTAGGATCTAGAGAGTTAATTTTTGGAAGCATTAAAATTTAAATGACCTTAATTGCCTTATATGTATTTATCTCTTAAGCGATTCTCTACGCCGCTACAGCTTACGAAACGTCGGTAACCACTTACAAGACCACATGGCGTCACAGCCCTTCATTTCAACGTATTCCTCCTGTTTCATCGGAAACTGCCTGTTAAACACGTCACACCAATCCGCAGTGCAGTGGCCCGAAGTTACTGACATAAACATTTTCCTTACAGCCTGTAGTCTTCATTGGATCAGGAATGCTCATGAACGTAATTTTTTTTTTTTGGAATCGCCTTGAAGTTACGTATTTTGTCGTCATGTGTCCAGACCACTAGCAGAGGAATTCACTTTCATGGACATCTTCCTGTAATTACCGAGACTTCACATTAAACATTGAGGAAGATATTCTGACTTCATCTTTAGAGACGGGAAAATCATTTCGTAACATTCCTAAGTAAGGGAATTACGTGGATATTTAATTATCATCCTCTTCAATTTCCAAATAACTAAAGGAATTCGTTGTATAGGCTACTGCAAATTTTAAAGTATTACGTAGAGCAACTTTACTTAGAGAACTGTAAATAACAAAGTAAAATACGAATATTGTCCTTTGAGGAATTTTGGTAACAAATTTGGAGGTTGTGTTGCGTACCTGTGCAGATAATCATTGTCGGAAAGCATTGATCAGGTATGAACACTAATTCTTGTGAACAAGTCACGTGATAAACTGTTGAAGCTCTGTCAGATGCTACGAAATCGTAAAGTCCACGTCTTGTTGAATGGTCACAGTAACCACAGCTCTGCTGTTGCACAAATCTGACTTGAACAATTTCAAATAAACAGCGTTTCAAAAGAGAGTGGAAAGTATTTTTGTAACTGTAGGCGGTGTGTATGTAACACACCGCATGGGGTTCTGTTGACAATTTTTTTTACAAGTGGTTTCAAATAACACAGGACCCTAACCAGCGAAGGGAATTTAAATAAATGTGCAACATGATTAGGTAAAGGTCCGCACACACTCGCACAAATTCCGCATCCCCTCCCCTGCGCTGCACCGCTGTACTCTGTACATTCTCATAGAGAATGCTAAACCTCCTAATTTGCCCATAAATCAGCGCAACACAACAGAAATAACTTGTAGCCTGACCCCAAGTACGAGATCCTGAACGGGAACGACTGGATGGCTCAAAAGTAAAAATTATTCATATTTAAATATCTGACAGACGACCTACATTTGACGTAGTGACAGACAATATCTAAAGGATTTATAAAGATAAAGCTTCCAGTTTGTTATTTCATATTTATCATCTTAACCTGGTTCTTCAACAACAAAAATAACGTTCTATGTGTATAGATCTATATGATTAATTTATATTAACATCGTAAGTATAAGTTGGTATAGTTGCGTCATATTGTGAAGATATATATTTAATTAATTATTCTTGTCCGTCTATTCACAATTTAAAATTTAAAATTAAGATAATTAAAATATCATGTGATGATCCTTATCGAAACATTCGATTTACAGTTAGAACATCTTTTTCTTACGACATGTTTCGGTTCTTAAATGAACCATCTTCAGGTGTATAAAAATTAAAATTATATAAACTTAAAACTTAATCGTAATTTCTTATATGCAACTTTTTTTATAGTTGTTTAACAGTTAATAGTGATGTTCACTTCCAAATTCCATTTTTATATATTTGAAGTTGTTTTACATATGTGCGTCGTGTTTAAATAAACTTTTGTTGTTGTAAGTATAATTAAATTGTATTCTGGGTGGTAAAAGATTGTGGAAGTTTCAGAGGTCCTTGCTGCTGATGGATGTAGCAGGTATAACTGAAACGTCGGCAATCTTTTACCAGACTGCATGCATATTAGGCTTCCGAAAATTCAGGTTTTAGCCTTAACATGTTTCATATTACCTTAGCTCTAGGTAGAACAGCAGGCTATAAAATTCTGTAACAGTTCAATCTAACAACAAGATGAAGGCTTAGATCGCTCGGTAGCCATGTCCTTCTTTTATATGCCAGTATATAACTGAAATGTTTGTATTTTCAAAGCTCACTAAATATACCTACAGTACCCGAAAGCTCATTTAGTATGCGCTGCTATGGTCCTAATTCAAAATTCAAAATTATTGTGGCCGCGATGTTAGCTAGTGTCGATTACTTAATATGTATAATATTGATGTATTTAATTGAATCGTTGCACCCAAGGACAGACAGACGCATGCAGGGACTCAACAGCGAATGAAAAGCAGCGTGCATTCATGAGTAAATGATAATTCAGTTTGAAGTAAATCACGCAAGATTTCTCTCCGAGGTGCTACAAGAAAGGGATCATTGTTTGATCGCATCGCCTAACGTAAATTAAACTACAGTAATCTTATTTAACAGCCACGGTGGTCTAGCGGTTAGAACGCTGGCCTTGTAATCCTGGGGTTTCGGGTTCGATTCCCGGCGGTGCCCGAATTTATAACTTTTGTTGGGCAAGGCCGTGGTCTAGGCAACACGGAGTTTTCCTCCGGGGGCTTCCCCGGTTTCTCTTCTCCGTGGCATCCCAAGAATTACTCCATTCGCACACAGAAGAAGGCAATGGCAAACCACTTCTGGATCATCTGCCAAGAACGTATATGAACAGGTCCCAGTCCGAGAAAAGGATGGAAGGATCCTGTTCATAAGGACCTGTCGTCAGACAGAACACTAAATAATAATAATCTTATTTACTAGCATAAATTAGTCAGAAAGTAGGCGAACCATGAAAGGAATACTGCTATAACTAACTAGATGGCTTACCGAACCCGAAGGTTCATCACCGAATTAACCAAAGCCCTCCACCGGACCCTGTCCTGGGCCAGCAAAGTCCAGTCTCCTTCAACTCCTATCTCCCATAGATCCCGCCTGAGATTATCCTCCCATCTACGTCTAGGTCTCCCCAGAGGTCTCTTCCCCTTAGGCTTCCCAACCAATACCCGGTGCACACGTCTTGTCCCATCCATGCGGGCTACATGTCCCGCCCATCTCATTATTCTCGACTTAATCACCCTGACAATATTGGGGGAGCAGTACAGATGTTTAAGCTCATCATTATGCAGTTTCCTCCACGCCCCATCGTCTTCTCTCCTGGACCCAAATATCCTCCTCAACACCCGATTCTCAAACACCTGCAATCTATGTTCCGCCCTCTGAGTGAGAGACCATGTTTCGCACCCATACAAAACAACAGGCAAAATTATTGTTTTGTATACTTTAATTTTCAGGTTCTTAGAAATCAGACGGGAAGACGAAATACTGCTATAAGAATACGAACATTTTATTGTAGAATGGAAAATATGAGAAATAAGACAATTTCTAGTAGAATTCTATAATGGACAGGATATAATAAATCTGAAGATAAATAGAAGAAAAACTAGGGGAAAGATAATAATTTAGGATAAGAAGGGATTATATTCAACTAATGACAAAATCTCACGTCGCAGAAGCAGTTTTTGGCGACGACGAAATTTTTAAGTTTGAAATTGTTAATGTGTTGGAACACTGCGGTTATTAAAATATTAATAGGTTTGTCAGTTTTCAATCTGTCATTGCAGACCTAATAGGTCCTCATGATACTCCATCATTGCGCAAATTTGTGCTGCTGTAATTTGTGATAAATTGTGTAATTAATCACTGTCATAGTCGGAGGACAGTGCCCGTTTGAAACGTGTGGCAGGCTGTTAAATGTTGCAGCTCCTGAATGAACGTGTGACGGTTAGTTGGGCCTCAAGTTTCGGTTAACGAGGAGACTCCTTCCCCCTCCTCTTTATGCTCCAGTGGGATGCTGCTGCCTTGTTAGCAAGATGCATGGAACTAAATTATCTTGCGGACGGATACAAATGTATCACTGCACCTGTCACACTTATGGTACCACCCCCTTGAACTATTTCTAACAGTTTCAACGAAAACATTGATCTTCAAGAAGACTCTCGAGGAGTCTGTCTTAGTGATAACAATCTCTACGCCAGAAAACACAGCTCACAGTAACCTACTGACAAGTACATCCATGAAATGAAATTTTAAACAACCTAAGGACGTCACTGCCAGTAAAACACGATTTGCCTCGCGGTACTAAGGGTAGAGAGGCTACGGTGGTCTAGCGGTTAGAACGCTGACCTTGTAATCCTGGGGGTCTCGGGTTCGATTCCCGGCCGTGCCCGAATTTATAACTTGTGTTGGGCAAGGCCGTGGTCTAGGCAACACGGAGTTTTCCTCCGTGGCATCCCAACAATTACTCCATTCACACACAGAAGAAGGCAATGGCAAACCACTTCTGGATCATCTGCCAAGAACGTATATGAACAGGTCCCAGTCCGAGAAAAGGATGGAAGGATCCTGTTCATATGGACCTGTCGTCAGACAGAACACTAAATAAATAACTAAGGGTAGATCTGATTTGGTACTCATTAACAGTTTGATTAACTACTTAAATAATAAACAGATAAATAAACAAATAAATTCATTAAATAAAGAAGGTAGACTAGACCTATTTAAATTCGTATTATGGCATACTTGGTTGTATAATCTTTATTGAATAGTAATTATAATTATAATTATACCTCACAAAAAGTAAATCGTCTAAATTGGGGGATAGATGTTAAACGTCACATGTTTTTATCTTGTCACTACATTGAATTGAGTGCTCAGGTTCACGATCCGGCCATATTACCCTTATCCCCCTCCCTCCCGGAGATACAAACATGAAGGCGGAAAGAAACCTAAAGCGTCATTGAATTCAGAATCTGCCAATTTGCGTCTTTGCTACATTCCATAAATACGAATGGCTTTTATAGTAACGCAAAATCCTTAAACGATTGTTAATAAATACAGGCACAAATATCCTAGTTGAAAAAATAAATTCGATTCATGTGTGCCTGTTAACAACAAAAGAGCCTAAACAATATGCAATTTAGAGGGAGGAATTTTTAAAAGCACGCGACGGCCTTCGAAATACGAGCCCGTTACAGAGGCCTTGTTCAAAAAAAAATTTAAGATTTTGGAATATACGTAGACTCCAAAGTCATTAAGCTATTTTTTTGAAACTAAATTCAACCCAATCTTAGTAGGAAGGAATGTCTTCGGTGCCCGCCGCCCCAGTTGCTGTTAGCATAGGCCTGTGTCCACCAAAAGAGAAAAATTGTTGCAAGAGAAGAACAAAACAGAAGTTTCGCATTTCAGCGCAGTCTGCGGTCAGACCATGGAAACGTGAGTCTGCGTACTCTCGTAGAAATGGCCGGTCGTTGCAGTGAGGAGAGGGGCACTGAGGTGAGAGGAGGGGAGACATCTCCCTATTCGGAGATTTATTACATCACAATCCACCTGTGGTTAGCGATAACACCCGTTAGATGGCAGTGGTGTCGCTCAGGACAGGGCGTGGACAACGAAATTAAGGCGTGGTCTCGGGTTTATATAATAAAAATGCTGAATACCACTCCAAGGGGCATTTTAAAGATCGAAATATGTTTTTATTCAGAGTGGGCCAGTTTCTGGGTCTCCTTATACATATTAAGACATCTGACACGTTTTTATATAGTTTTTATTTTTTTTTTATAAATTTCAAATCACGGTCGTGTGGATTTGACGGTAGAAACTGTGGTCGTGTCGGATCACACTTATTTCTTATGTTATTAGGCTATTTATTTTGGTGCCTTATTTCCGTTGGCATTGCGTATGCTGTATGGCAAAATTGAAAATTTATAGCAAATGCGGCGATAACTGTTGAATATTTATGGAACTATGCATGTGATAAAATACAGGTAATTATGTTACTGACTCCTACTGCATTTTACCACGAAAATGGCGTAGAAATTGAAAGTCAAGCGTGATCTTTGTAGACCAAAACATTGAAGGAAATTCTTCGAAAATCTAATAATGAAATGAATAAAGTAAACCTATTCTCTGATCTTACAAGTTGTTATGCTGCTATAAAATGTTTCTGTCTGTGCTCCACCACACTCGTAAGATTAGCTTTAACTTACTGTATAATGACCTCGCATTCGAATGAAGGATTCCCAAACTTTCTGTTTCCAAAATCACTGACGGAATCTGGAACCAAAACAGGTCTAAAAATATAGAAAGTGAATGTTCTTTCACTGCACACAAGTTAAGGACTAAGGACATTGAAAGTTAAAGAGATTCAGTTCCGTTATTTTCCTAAATTATGGTAAAAATATGCTTGAAAGTAACGTCAGTTCAGGAGATTAGGCTTAAATGGCTGCCACACCCAAACTCTTGAAGTTTGAAAACAGAAATTTGCACCATTAGGACACAAAGATCGGCCATGTTGTGTTCACAAATAACGTGTGATTAATCTCCATGAACAATAAATATATTCTGTGGCTTAGAGCTTCATCGAAAGGGAACTTTCTGTGAATTAACATGGTACAACTGAATTCTATGTTGTTTTGTGTTAGATGTTCTTCTGGCAGAGATAAATATAGATTTCATGTACCAAGTGCCGGCAATATGGACAACCTTGCCCAGGAACTAAACTGATTAATTGTCAAAGATTATTTTAACAAACTCAAAGAATTACCAATGAGAGCAGTTATCGTGGACAAGTCTGAACGGGTTTACAGTGTCGACAAGACGCCGATGCATTTTAAAGCACATTTAGACAAAGAATTGAAAGTACACAGCCAAAAGAATTCACTTTGTGCAGTTGAAATGAGGACTGCTGTATGTCATTTATATTTCATACATCTTAAATGTTTGCTTTTATAATTCAATTTTCGTGTTTTCTAGAAGGAAAGTTTCGTTTAGCCATATTATATATCAGCACTGTGCTGATAATATGACCGAAAGCATACCTTTCAGGAACTAATTATTTTATAGCGTTCATGATAAGAAACAAATATCACATTATTTGTAAGATTTGAGGTTTTCACAGCGGTAAGTATGAAGATTTCTGTCTTCTGGGTTGTTGCGCTGTGTAGTCTGGTCGATGTTTACCAACGTTTCAGAGGTCATACTGCCTCCGTCATCAGAGTATGAAGATTTCTGTCTTCTGGGTTGTTGCGCTGTGTAGTCTGGTCGATGTTTACCAACGTTTCAGAGGTCATACTGCCTCCGTCATCAGAGTATGAAGATTTCTGTCTTCTGGGTTGTTGCGCTGTGTAGTCTGGTCGATGTTAACCAACGTTTCAGAGGTCATACTGCCTCCGTCATCAGAGTATGAAGATTTCTGTCTTCTGGGTTGTTGCGCTGTGTAGTCTGGTCGATGTTTACCAACGTTTCAGAGGTCATACTGCCTCCGTCATCAGGGCGATGAAGATTTCCGTCTTCTGGGTTGTTGCGCTGTGTAGTCTGGTCGATGTTAACCAACGTTTCAGAGGTCATACTGCCTCCGTCATCAGGGCGATGAAGATTTCCGTCTTCTGGGTTGTTGCGCTGTGTAGTCTGGTCGAGATTAACCAACGTTTCAGAGGTCATACTGCCTCCATCATCAGGGCGATAAGTATGAAGATTTATGTCTTCTGGGTTGTTGCGCTGTGTAGTCTGGTCGATGTTAACCAACGTTTCAGAGGTCATACTGCCTCCGTCATCAGGGCGATGAGTATGAAGATTTCTGTCTTCTTGGTTATTGCGCTGTGTAGTGTGGTCGATGTTTACCAACGTTTCAGAGGTCATACTGCCTCCGTCATCAGGGCGATGAGTATGAAGATTTCTGTCTTCTGGGTTGTTGCGCTGTGTAGTCTGGTCGATGTTAACCAATGTTTCAGAGGTCATACTGCCTCCGTCATCAGGGCGATGAATTCATACACAGCGCAACAACCCAGAAGACAGAAATCTTCATCACATTATTTCTTAACGTGGGTACGTGAGTCCTTCAATGGGTGTGTATGTCCGGTTTGATTTTGAACATTTTTAATATGGTGAAAAGACAGTGACTTAGCATGGTCACAATCTCTTCTAGTCTCTTACTATTAATGCTCGCAAGTTGTTCTTGCACTCTGTGCGATCTTGCTTGGAAACAAGAGTAGCCTCAACACCGAGACATATTGTGGTAAAGCGAGTCTCCTAGGCTGTTTCCCCGGGGTAAAAGCGGCCAGAGTAAGGTTGTTTAGACTTTGCGAAACTCTGCAGGATCAAAGGTGCTGTCACCAGTCGTTAACCTAGTGATACCTCGTCTTGGAACCTGCATCTCCTTTGAAATCTCAGTGACTCTTACTTGAATTGAGACCATTCTTACGAGAGGTTAAGTATCCCACTGGGCCATCCCAGTATTGTACACGTTGAACCAGAACCATTACAAAAATGTGACTAATGATTATAGCGATTTGGAAAAAAATGTTTAAGAGAACATGGTAGCTTCTGCTGTCAGGATTAGACGAAGAAAGTTTATATTGTGATCTCTAGCTCTATCCATCTAGCTACCTCAGATGTAAAGTACCCATTGTACTTTCTTAAAGGTAACGTCACCATACTGTGTTCGCTGAACGAAGCTGTCACTCATCTTAAATAAGTTCATTTATTATTTTGTTGACAAGAGGAACAGAACAGACTAGTCTGTACTTACAGCATGGAACATGAATATCCGGGAATATGAAACTTACGTGGGCCTGTAGCAAAGCTCTCGTGCGTAGGCGCTCGCCACTAATGTAGTACCAACGCGTAGAAATCTTCAAAGTAAGCGATGAAGGTTTTTTTCTTTTCATTTATTCTACAAACGTTTCATGTGTCTATTACCGCTCCGGATGTGTGCGACAATTATCATGAACCAGTCTGTACATCGGTCATTTGTCCTCATAAACGTTAGTCCATTTCTGGTTGATGAATGCGGAAAAATGTGGATTACAAATCCATAATAGGCAAGTTGCGTACGTTTCGCAATGGCAGCCAGAGAAGTGATCTTAACAATTGCTACATGTGGAATGAAAATTACAGATAGCTGGTACTACAGCTCATTGTAATTCAAAAAGCACGACACGGTAAGTCGGAAGGAATCTAAAAGTAAAAGCTTGTAGTCTACTGCATGATGGCAGAATTCGATTCATTATGGTGTCACAAAGAAGGAGAACATTTTATCAGATATTACGAAGCCAGAGTTGATACAACAGAATGCTACTGAAGGGGGTGACACGGAATACATTTCCAGGCAAGAGAAACGAGAAACTGAGCTCCATAACCTCGAATTAGATTCAGTCGTCCGACCAGTCATTTATATTGTTAACTTGACTTACAATTTTAAACAGAGCTCGGTTTAAATTGTCATTTGTCAGTGACGATAAGACATCAGGGCCTGCACGCATATACATTCAAGCACGCTGTAGAGGACGTCATTTCTTTGTTTCTGAGAAGCCAAGATCTGCATGTCGTTAATGTAAGAACGGAGGTAAATAGGCCTGGTACACACCTGCTCTCTCCACTGCTGATTAAAGATGGAAATAGTTCCCTTGCTCACAAGGCAAGTATGAGATTTTTTCCTTTGAGCGTAAGCATTAGTCCTTCAGGTAGATGCATCATTTCTGCAGATTTTTGGCAAAAACTTTATCTCTGTTGACGTCACCTTCTCGATACTAGAGGTGCTTAGATAATTACGTAGATTTTATTTTGTTTTAATTTTTTATTATTTATGTTTATATTTGTACTCTCTTATTTTATATTTTTGCGTTGGCTCTGTAAATGGATTCTGTAGCTGTTGGTACGTTAAAATATAAAAATAAATTAAACTTAATAAATATTATCGAAATGGCTAATATTATAGTTTTACTGTAATAAAATAAAAATTAGACCAAATTAAGCCTAAACAAAAATTATAATATTGTGTCACCTATTTTTTTACTTTGATGTTTTAACTAATTGTGATTTTATGTTAAATGCTACCTAGTCCATAAATTCAACGCCTAATGGAATCTGAAATTTAATTCCCGTGTTTACAACATCCTGTCAAGTAAGAGTTCTTAAGAGGCTAACCAGTTGTACAAAGGCAACTGATTAAAAATACTAGCCATTACAAAGTTCTTTTGCAGTGACATTATAGTCTACCTCTATGTTGCCTTCCGTTCTCTGCACATTGTTCGATCCGTTTCCGTGTTTCTTCAGGCATTTTGTCCCACGTTACAGGCTGAATATCATAAAAGCATTTCGTGATGGTTACTTTATAGTTCTTGAATATTTCTTAGCCACAATTGAGAAGGTACTTTATGGCCTCTCTGTACGTGTTCACAGTTACATAAAGCCAGAAAGATACAATTAAATAGCAGAGGACAAGAGAGAAGAGAATTAGAGCTTCTCTTCATAGGCTGTTACGAAACTATGATCTTGGATTATGGTATATGAATTACCAAAGAAGTAACAGTGATCTGGGATCACATTATTGCAACAACGACTTACGTGATGTAGCGTGAAGAACACCTTTGGAATGTCATTGCACTCCAAAGACTACACTTTTCGCATTTTATCATCATTATCATCATCGAAATTAACCACTGTAACACACAAACCGTCCTTATAAAGCATGAAAGCCTATGTAGACCTGAATTTTTACGCAGATTTCTGTGTTGACAGTAAATATGTTCAAAGGATGTCACTGGCATGTCGCTCTGGTCGGTAATGTACAAACGTGTCACCCTTCGACATGTTTGCTGTTACGCAATCATACCAAGATACAGATAAATCGGTTTATACTTATATATGTCACTACTATTGTTATTAGACTAACAATTATTATGGTTGTTATAGTATTTATACTATAAATAGTTTTGATATTGAGATTGTTTTATTTAAGTGTCTGCGTTTGTATGTCCAAGACAGTTTCCTCGTCAGTTCTTCCAGGACTAACCGTTAAAAAATTTTCCTATGTCATTTTTTTTTGTCCTGGGATTGGTTGAAAAATTGCGAAACGTAAAATTTGAAAACTCTTGAATGCTCACTTAACGGCTTTCTGTAACATGTGACCCAAATCTGTTACGGGGCGAAACAGAGGTTTGAACCAGTGTATCAAGTATTTTGTAACATAATTGCACTTGGTTTGGAGGAGGCAGTTGAAAATGGAATGTTCGCTCTCCCTAGGGCCTCGTCGGAGGTCGAACAGCAGCTATTGTTAAAGCAAGAAGGAAAAAATACGTCACAAGGGATAAAACAATTTATCATGAACGAGAGAACACCTCTGTGTGATACGCGAAAGATATTAATGACAGGACGAATCTTAGAAAATTTAAGAAGATTGTGCGCTGTAGGAACATGTTTCTGCGGTATCTGTGGTTTCTGAAGCTGAAGTGTTCAATCATTTAGCAACTAATAGAGAAGACAGAGAAGGTCCTCTGGGACTAAATTCAGTGACAGGTCCATTATGGAATTTTGCTTCTTGAATTCACGGAATATTTTGAATGTTAAATTAGGTGAGATGACGAAGGAATAAACATCTTTGAAAGGAGTTCCGTGGATAAATTCATACAAGGCACGAGGAAGCGAAAAGTGTAAATGAAAAATATAATAACAATAATAAATACGGACCTAAGAAACAAACAGATATACAAATTATGGTGTACGTGGAAGTCTGTTAGCTTATTGCCACTGATTTCAATAATTTGTAATTTACAAATTTCGAGCCGTGTCTACGCCTTTTCGAGTCAAGTACAGTTTATAAAGTGTTATTTAGATAGAAGAACGGGCCTTCTGCTTTATTTGCATTGTTAATTGCGAAATGGACGCAATGCTTCTGTCCCATTTGTGACCAGAGTACTATAGATTTGATGCAACTAATGTCAATATCAGTACCAAATCACATCGGTTAGGAATTTGAGTGCTGTTTTCATGCTGACCTCGTGCACACTGTTATTAGTAATGATGTGAAGTCCAAATGCCATCTTCGGCTAGTCAGCTTGTCAATGCATGGACTGTGTCCGCTCTTCGCGCTGATGAGCCCTCGGATTGTCTATAAACGGAATCCACAGGATAAATCTACTTACTGCAAATCTGGAATACGACAGATCCTCTGGGCAAACTGAAGAAATCTAAGATGCGGTAGGTTGTAACTTAGAATTGGGGTGTCTTGCCAGGTACCCCGTACTGCCATTTCAACGCCAGGAATTCTCCAGTGGAAATGAAGTATACTCGATTTCTAGCTTCTTTGAGTGAGTCTCATTGTTTTCCATCAACAACCACTTTTGAGCAGTGTTTTGAGTTAATTCGATTAGATTCACAATCGCTACATCTTTCCGCCTTGTGTTTATAGTGTACTAATCCCACTTTTACTATAACATCAATTTCTATTTATTTTAACATTCATACGCTTCAGTCCATCCACGCAAATGCCTCCTAATGGCTTATAATATAGTGTCAAATTAAATAACAAGAGATTGCGTGCATCGTAATTAATTGAATCGTGAAAAATGACTAGAAGTGACACGAATGACGCACACCGTATCATTATTTCACCCCGTCTTAAAATCTCCGCATTTGCTGACTAGTTTTATTTTAACAAACTTATTTCTAGCTAGCGGCTTACTTATCGTCCTGATGATGGAGGCGGTAAATGCTTCTGAAACGTTGGTAAACTACTACCAGACTTTACGGCGCTACAGCCCAGCAGGGAGACATCTTCAAATCTCTTGTTTCATCTCCAGTCAAGCCAGGGACCGTATTTTTATTTGTCACTCCACTCTCCATTCATCCCAGATCTGTTTTATGGCAATGACTTAAAAAGGTTGGAAAATCTTTCTTCGTCTTGTATAAAACAAGTGACGGGGTTAGTCCCACACTTTACGCTCGTTAATTAACGTAGAGGCGACGGTGGAGGCAGCAAGCGGGTTTCCTTTGAAGGGTCTTGCCGGCGCCGTTATCGCGGTATGCAGCTCCCTGGGGCGGCAAGTTGTGTTCAGATATCGAGCTGCTGGCTACTGGTTTTACTGCTCCTACACTCGGACCAAGTAAAACTTCACATTCATGCAAAAGTGCAATAAAGCCATTCGGTCCTCCGTAACTTTCGACACCTTCGAGGATTCGAAACAGCCTGGTTTTACCTCTGCGTCCTAATTTAGTCCAGGCAACTGCTAATACAAATACGAGCAGGATTCTTCGTTAGAAGCTAATTTTTGCTCAGTTATAAATAAATGTATCGTAATACATGGGACTCGGAATTTTTATTACCCTGCTCACAAGAGCCAATATTTTACGGCGAGGAACTGTTAGCATTCCGCACAGTCCGTACGTGTCCTCACGACTGCTTACTTACGGTGGTCTAGCGGTTAGAACGCTGGCCTTGTAATCCTGGGGTCTCGGGTTCGATTCCCGGCGGTGCCCGAATTTATAACTTGTGTTGGGCAAGGCCGTGGTCTAGGCAACACGGAGTTTTCCTCCGGGGGCTTCCCCGGTTTCTCCGTGGCATCCCAACAATTACTCCATTCACACACAGAAGAAGGCAATGGCAAACCACTTCTGGATCATCTGCCAAGAACGTATATGAACAGGTCCCAGTCTGAGAAAAGGATGGAAGGATCCTGTTTATATGGACCTGTCGTCAGACAGAACACTAAATAAAAAATAGCTCATATAGTAAGTAGCCTGTAGCACAGGCTACAGCTGGACAATCCGGGATTAATTCCCAGTATGACAAAAAAATAATTCTCTACTCTATCGGGTGAATTGCCGTTATGGGGTGCACGCAAATTTGTCGAATGGGCAATAAGGGCTCCGTTTTAGGGGTTAAAAGGGCCGGAGTGTGAAGTTCCATTAATTTACATCTAGTACCGAGTGTCAGACTGCAAGAGACGTACATCCGCTCCTGCGTACACATTTGTGATGCTGTAATTAATCAAGTTCATCCATGCTTGGACGCCAAATCCGTCGTCCTACTGAGGGACAGAAAATTGGGTTAGATGTAAAATAAAATTTCATTTTAGTTCAGTATTGCATTCGTGAACTCTGTTACTCCTATTGATGTTCCCATTTAACTGGAGCTGGTTTGTCCTCGTGGCCCCCACAAAAGAACTCATTTGGTACTGCGTTCTGTCTCTGGTCTTCTAGCTAATTTTACATTCTCCTGGTAGGAAATTGACCAGAAAACGAGTACAAATGGGAACATTGTATGAGTCTAGACTCTGACAAAGTCAGTTCTTTTACGTAGTCGATTTTATGAGATTTAGGATATTACATTTGAGTTTATATCTATTATACACCTGAAGATGTTTCATTGAAAACCGAAACATGTCGTGAAAAAGGCGATGCTCTAATTGTAAATCGAACATTTCGATAGAAAGAGCATCATTTTAATATATTTTAAATATTTTGAATATTAAATGTTAATTGTAGTAATAATATTTTAATATTTAATAAAATATTTTATTGTGATTAGACGGTTAAAATTAAACAATTATGAACAATTAGTCGATTTTAGTAGTTGGGCATAAAAAAACGAGAAGTCTAACTGGTAATCAGGGTTGAAATACGTGAACAACTTTTGTTCAATCACCCAAGCTTAAGAAAGCTACTATTCTAAACACAGAAATTTAGGTTCTTTTACCCCCCCTAACAACGTAGCCTATTAAGTAAATGTTGTGATTATTATGGTGTCTCTTTGAGATTACCAGTGATGTTTTCTGCATGTGCGAACTCTGGCAAAACGGTGAAAACTTCCTCACAGTTCATGACACACATGTCCGCTTTGCTTCTGGTCTGACTCGACATCTCAACGTATATAACTAAACAGCAGCTTTAGCATGTGGTTCTGCGTACAACTGTTATCTGTCTGTATTCCAACCTCAGTTATTCAGGTACGAAGTGCGTCATTTGCCTTAGTTTAGGCATCTCATGCTCGGGCTACGAGACTATGACAGGTTTGATCATACTTTTATCTCGCAGCAGAAAATAGGATGGAATAATTTTGTAGAAATATTTTGAAAATTGCAGGTATTGAGCCTGGAGCCACATTCAACCTTGCTTAATGTGGGCGAGAGTGATATAAATGGGAACGAGTTGTCAAAACTTCGTGGCAATTTATTAAACCTGCTACTAACTTACCATTACGAACAGGCTCATATATTACTCAATAATTTTCTTTGATAAAACCAGTCATTAATGAGATATCTGTCACTATTGCTTGAGTGATCTTTTACTGCCAAGGTTAATTTATATTTCTTTTAAGCATATCTCCAAGTGCCCAAGTCTTAGTTTGACGTTTCTTACTAAGCTCAACATTAGCGAAAACGACTATCATTTAAAGAAATGTATTTTCTGACCTCAGTCGTAAAATTTTTGCAGCAAATGTACGCGGACCGCATGAAATACATCGGAAGTCCGTGGGCTGAGGACCGTAGTTGCAGGTCCTAACATATTTTCAGTTGGTGTAATGAAAGAAATTTTTCGATGTTAGTAGGTTAGGACACTCTTGTTGAAAACGTTGCAGGAGTCGATTGTGAAAAATGACTCCGACGATGGGACAAAAAGTGACACTTGCATTCCAGGCAGGACCAAGGGGCATCAGGACAGATGCACCCAAACAAAGAAGAGTGGTGTGGGAGGGACACAGACTTGTGACACTCACAGGGCGAACGAGAAATAGGAGAAAATGGGAGTATAATATTAAAATTGACCTTAATAACGGAAACGGAAGGCGTTGTTTTAAAATTTCTATTCTGATACCCTTCCTGGAAATCGAAACCAGATTGTCCAACCCGTAGTCAAGTCTCTACAGGCCTAATGACTGTCAAATTATTTCTTACATGCATGTGTTTTCAACGATAGTTGTACGTGCAGAATGTTGGTGTGCAATGCATTAGGAAAAGTATGCTTTGAAGACCGAGATTGAAATGAGATGACATTAACATAAATATCAGTGATGTATGACGTGAGGATGGAATGTGAATTGAACTGGACATTAAATGTAGGCCAGCCTGTCGACTCAGCATCCATTTGCAATGGAGAGTGAGACAAGCCTCTGCACGTTTTAATTTCGGCTTTGAATGTAGGTGAATGTTCTGCTTCGCTCCAAAGCCACTTTATTTCCGGGGAAATAGTTCCTCATTCACATTGGCTACGAGGTTGGACGGACTAGGAATAGGACACTCAGCCTGATGTATCATTCGCATTTGTATCATGTACAGTTAAAACGCTTCAGAGATTCAAAACAGTGACCTCAGTCTCTCGTTCACTTCGATCCCCACCCAAAACTCGTACTTCCGAGCTGTTATAACCCCAAATATGCGGAGATGATGAGTGTGGGAGGTAGTTTCAATGTTTTCAGTGTTTGGAGACGTCTAAGCTAGTCGGCTAGAACACAAGGTCTTTGAAACCATCCGAAGAATGTCTCAAGCCTTGTCTACGTCAGGCGATAGACTTGGGGCGGTGATCGATAATGAGGCGACTGATAATCGATAGTTAGGGTTCATCACAGGAATTTCATTTCGTTCTTCTGTCGTCAGACCAAAAAAAGTCTCAGAAAAGAAATGTTGGCGTCAAGATGCGTTGAACAGGTGTCACAGAACACTTAATCTCAGTGTTTATCTTTGTAATTATCACCGAATGGATCACATTGGAAATGTTTTTATTTCTTTAATTAAATAATTACATTTTCGTTCTTGAGAAGTTTATAGTCGCTCAGTAAGAAAAGAAATTTCTCGTTGTTTTATTGTATCCAAATGTTTCATTTGGTTCGTTTAATAATTTGACTAAAGCGATCTTTGTAAAAGTTTTATTTTTTTACAATTAACAAAGGAAAACCTGAGTTCTGTGACTTTCGTCCATTTTAGATGAATGGTTAGATTATTGTGCACTGTTGTGTTACTGTGTAAAAAATAATTTGATATGTATTTTATTTTGAGACGAGTAGATAGGACAATAGAAGAAAGACAAAATTAAGAAAGGAAGAAGAACCCAAGAGAAACTGAATAAATAAATAAATTAATTAATTAATTAATTAATTTTATTTTCTGAATGTCTGAACTCTGTGTCTTCAACAACAAGCAGCTAGTTCTGGTACTTAGAACAAAAAACCCTATCAAATAACATAACTATGTCTGTAAATGCCTCATAGACCTAATGCCCATTACAAAAGTTTAGTGTAATTTAATTTTGAACGCTGTAAGTTGTTACGAAATGCTTGTCCATTTATTTCCTGTGTGTTTCCACATCCGCCCGCAGTGTGGCTGTCATGCCTTCCTAGATTAGACCTGTAGTGTCCTAACAATAAAACTTATATTAGGGGAATAAAGTTCTTCGTTTATCGTTAAGCAATTTTCATGAACTTCGTAGTTGACTAATTGTCCTTACGTACAGTCACTTCCAAAGCTAATCTACCTCAATCATAAGGATCGTTCAAATGAAACCCTTTCGCGGCGCTGTTAGCCAGTACGCTAGGTCACAGATAATCACGTGACTCTGTATGCCACACCGGCAACACAAATTTTGCTTTGGAGCCATCGGGAGTAGTGGGACACGCGGCTAAAAGGCGGTGTTCCAGGGACAGGATCCTTTTCAAACAGGACCAACGAGCTGTAATCCTAGTTCCACGGTGCCGAGCGTTGTCATCCAATCGAAATTCATGGGAAAATGTGAGTTGTGTATGGAAATGTGTATCGCCATCAGGAAAAAGCTCACGCGGGGTGTCATCGTGTGGAGGGGGCCCCGCGTAGCCCTCACTGTCCATATCACGCTACTCTGGTCTTATGAATGCTTTTGGTCATCTAAATTTCCATGCCTTATACGAGGCGCGTCCTCAAAGTAAGTTTCCCTGGGGCCGTTTACAGAAACAAAACACAATTTCATGGAAATATTTATTGCAACAGATACAGCAAGTGTCCAGCTATTTTTTAACATATTCGCCACCGGAATTGAGACATTGGTCATACCGTGGGACCAACTTTTGAATACCTGTGTCGTAGAAGTCTGCCGCCTGGGATTGGAACCACTGTGTGACAACCATCTCCGCCTCTCTGTCATTCTCAAAACGCTGACGCTGACCGGACAGGAATTTCTTGAGGTGTAGGAAAAGATGGAAATCACTGGGAGCGAGGTCCGGGCTGTAGGGTGAATGATTAAACACCTCCCAGCTGAACTCCTGCAGGAGACTTGCTGTCCGTCGAGCCGTGTGCGGCCTAGCGTTATCACTGACCGCACTTCACAGTCGGCAGGAGCTGGAATAAGAACCTCCATCTTCAACAGCTGCAACAATGCTACTGTGAGAACGCGGGAGGTGCCGTTAGTGCATGCGCCATGCTACGTCATTGCTCTATCACGTACGCACAGTCGCTTCGAGCAATATAAGGTTTGCTAGCTGTGGGACGAGTGGGAAACTTACTTTGAGGACGCGCCTTGTACATTGATTATAATTTATTTTCCTGTTATTTTGGTTGTATTGTTTAGTTTTGATTGTTTAAGCCAATTCTGATCGATATCTTTAATTGGGCATTTCGATGTTGATGCAGCAGAATAAATATATAAACGTCTTATTAATTTTATTCTTATTACAGTAGATTCCAGTTAATTGGGACACATTGGGACTAGAACACTTTGACCCAATTAAGTGGCTACTCCAATTACGCGAAGTTCCACGTAAAGAGTTAAAAAAGGTTTGTTCTTTAAGATATTTCTCAAATAAACTGCTGTCCTGATTGATCGATGGCCCAATTAGACGGAATTTGCTGTATTTATTTATACCTGCTACATACTCTTTTCTGTTGACAAACACTTCAATAAATAAATAAATTAATTATTATTACTATTATCGTCATCATATAAGCGAGGAACTGAACTGAACTGAACTGGACGCATTAGTTACACTCAAATGATGAATGATCCCAGGCCTGAAACTAAATTTGCTGTGTGTCAGGATCGCGAATTCGACGTTTAGGGTTATGACACGAGTAAGTAACCTCTTAAGACCAGTATAAAAGTTTATGAGTGGTTGTGTATGTGATACTTAAACCCTTGTTGACTCAAAAATTGTAAACATTTGCAGATTATGTAATTGAACATCGTCACAAATTGAAACCGATCCATGCTTACGTAATTCCCTCTGCAAATCTTGTCATTTATTCCCCAAGCTCCGTTGTTGAACTGGTAACGTGGTATTATTCAACACATCTCGTCACGGACTAATAATCAAATTTACATGGGGATTACAACTGCTATTATATGGCCGACATCGGTTATTTAAACTATTCGATTAGGGGCTGACACCCCACTCATAGTACTGTATTGTTAGCGGAATAAGAGGGTGAAGAGGGGTGAGGGGTTAGAATCCGTGGGATGGGTGACGTTCAAATTACGGCAGTTTTAATAGGCCACTGTATTGTACCAGAAGAGTAATGTGAGGGAGGCAACACGAGAGGAGTCCAGCTTCATACCTCGTATTCATTATGTTGGCCTAACGCGGTCAAAATGAACTGTCTTTCTCGTTTTATTTGAAGGATTGAATGGTATAAACTGTAAACCGGAAAGTATGTGGAAGGAATCAGTGATTGTCTATTTTAATGGAATATCTCAGAATTTGCCGGGAGGTACC
This sequence comes from Zootermopsis nevadensis, assembly GCF_977971745.1. Taxonomy (NCBI): domain Eukaryota; kingdom Metazoa; phylum Arthropoda; class Insecta; order Blattodea; family Termopsidae; genus Zootermopsis; species Zootermopsis nevadensis. Next base: position 5,984,050 of record NW_028259151.1, on the reverse strand, counting down.
TTGGAAAACCACGAAAAACCACTGTCGACGTACAATGACTTTTCGTTCTACCATTTTATCCACAAGCACCCAAACGTAAATTTAATTTAAACATATTTTTTTACTTTATTTAATTAAAATATGAAACAGCGGTACATAAGCAGATATTTGGCGTGAATCAGAAAACCCACGGGCCGAGAGTCTGTTACACTAATTCCGCATTCTCATATCCGAACTTGCCCGTCGAAATTTTGCACTGATATCAAATGTCAACGAACAGAACTGGTGCAATAGCGAGCCCAAGTCTGTTTGCAAGTGAAAAATCGCTACGAAATTTTCCATTTACGCTACCACATACTCCGAAGGAAAATATTTTTTGGTCTACTGTTCCCGAAAACAAAGTACTTCGTTAGTAAAGGCAAAGTCTGTGAGCTTAATTTTAGAACCACCCCACGTTAAGGTATGGGGATTGGAGGCAAACTTTCACGCAATCTTAACCACGAACTAGATACGTGTGTACTGTACTGAATTTCTAAAACCTGGCTTCAAGTTCTTGCAGCATTATTTGACAGTACTGGCTATCTTTCAGATTTTCTCACTTAATTCTTGAGATGGTAAAGTTGCGTCATATTGTGATATAATAAATATATATTGTTTAAATCTTGTCCGTCTAATCACAATAAATTCTTATTAAATATTAAAATATTACAATAATTAACATTTAAAATATTTAAAATATTAAATGATGTTCTTTATCGAAATATTCGATTTACGTTAATTTTTGTTACTTAATTCGTGTTGATTTTCTTTACTTATCCAAAACAAAGTCGCGTATCAACACCTACACGTCCTGTGACGCATCGCCAAGGCTCCATTGACTATTCGTTGATTTTATTTCAAATGAAATATGCGGAGCGAGGGATACAGAAACGTGTTGGGGAAGTTATTGTCTTCTCGTGTTTCTTAGTGATAGGGGTGCCAACCCCTCTTCAAGTTTATGCGAGGTTATATCGAGGTTTGAAATGGTTTCACACGATAACCTCCGTTCTCTTTTATTGAAGTAAAGATAGAGATAAAACGATTTTTGGGAACCAATAAACCTTAGGTGTTAGACGCCTCTTTGTGCTGCGTCGTATCTCTGCATGCGTTGTGATTTCTTGCTATTAAACTGCACGCACGACTTCCTAATGAAGTCAGCGGAGCGCGAAATGAAATCTGTTCGCGCCGACTCATATTTGTTCGATCACAGTAAAGCCACATTATCAGTTTGCACAGAGAGCCCCTGTAGTTAAGATGGCAAAGTGACTTGGCAGCCACAGTTCGATGCCTTCTTTCGGGGATATTTAAAATTGGCTCTGGGTTTAGCTCATTCAGCTAACAGAGAGTGCTCTTTGCTTCTGTTTTGACGCCGTCAGAGGTTCAGACAGAATGTTTACTCTAACACACAGCAGGGCTCTTAGGAGAAAAATGGCAGTCTCTCAGACGGTTCAAATCGTTGAGAAATTACACATCTGTCAAAACCCGAAGGTTCATTACAGAGCCTACCATTTAACCATGACCTTAGCTTGCTGAGTTCAAACCATGTCCTCATAGATTACCCTGTTTCTTTAAGATATGTTTTAATATTATCTTCCAATTTATGTCTAGGTCTCCCAACGTATATTTTCCTTAACATTTTTATTCTAAAATGTATAGGTTTACCTCTTTTACGCACGTTACATGCCTTGCCTTCATAGAATCAAGGAAAATGAGATGGGCGTAGCATGCAGCATGCACCAGAGAACTGAGTAATAAAAAATATTAGTCAGAAACTTGGAATGAAGAAATAATTCTAATTTTAGATCCTGAAGAAGTAAGGAATAAAGCTGTGGGCTGGATCGCTATGGCTCTCGACAGTTCCCACTGACGGATTCACGTAAATACGGCAACGAACATTTGAGTTTTGTAATAGAAAGATAATTTCCTGAGTAACAGAGAGACTGTTTAATATTCACCAAGGACTCTGTTGCACGAAGATAATAAATATATGTTCAAGTACTGAGAACAATTTAAATAAAATTAGACAATGTCGCTGAAAGTGGGCCACATAAGGGTTTAGCAATTGATTTAATTTTGTTTCACAACTAGAATTCTAATTTTTTGCACATATGGGCCCTAGATAAGTGAAACTAAAGGAACATAGATAAAATATGAAAATGTGTAGGATTTGGAAGCTAGAAATCAAAACGGAAACTTTTGCATTCGAGCTGGGGCGTCCTTATGATCCGAAGAGTCCGAAGTTGGCCCACCCATAAGATTATTAAAGAATGCAAGATAAAGTTTTAAATCTGTATTTAATACTAAATTTCTTTGTACGTGCAAGGTTAAACTAAAACATACCCCAAAAATTATAAAATTGAAAAGGAACAATTTCGCATTTAGATTTTATTTATGTTGAGAATATTTATCCAAACAATTGCGTTTAATTGCTTTCATAAAATTATAGGCATCTAAAAAACACTAGTAATCTGGTAGTAGTGCCTGAACAGGTAATGCTTATTATTTAAACATGGAAAAATATGATAGGTTAAACAGCTTGAGCCACCATAGGTATCTTACGTTTCGCCACGTACTTATGATGTTATTCGGCTTCGTAACAATAAATACGCGAAAGCTGCATACGCCAATTTGTCAAGCGTCCTACGTCATCAGCGCCTCTCGGGCATCTGCGTCTACCAGCAGAAGGCAATTTATCCAACTCACTTGTTCTTGTATGTCGCAATTAGTGAGCAGATAACAACATGTGCTATTCTTTAGTTCATTTTCATAATTACTGCTAAATTCAAATCGTGGGTCATCTTGCGAGATCGGTCTATCTCTATCGTTAGCACGTTGTTCTGAATGTACATGTATATAGGATATAACATGATACTTTTTATGACTATTGCGTGTTACGCATGATTAAGTTCTCAGTAACGATAGGCAACTATTATGACAGAATGTTCTATTTTACAAGCGTTATTTCCATTGTGGAGCCCCTGGTGTATTTTTAACGGAGACAGAACTACGAAGGTCATCACGAAAGTAAGAAAGTGGTTGTGGGGTGAAGATACGGAGGGATTCATTTCCCTGTTGAATCTCAACGGGCCTTTTCGATGGATTAACAAAGGGCGAAAAATTAACAATAAAATCAACTGGTGAAGCAACACTGTTGATGGAAGAGAGTGTAGTAAGCAGAGGGCGGCAGCACCAGCGTTGTGCAGTGGCAGTAGATAGATATGCAGAGTGCACGGCGAGGGGCTCAGCCCCATGCGTGACGGTTTGGAGACAGAGATTACATTCCGAGGGGTCGCATTCCTGAGCCGTGCATGTCTCCCTTCGGGACAGAAGCTCTGGGGTTACAAGACCCGTGCGTCAGGTTACGACCCTTAACAATCGAAATCAATATACGCGCGACTTCTGTCGGGTTTTTTTTTTCCAAAAAAAAGGAACTGCGTATTTTGATTTCATGGGCGCCTAAAAAGTATTTTTGGTCTCGAAACGTTTTCATCCTTGTACTATTTCGATATAACTAAGGATTCTTTTTCCTTAAAATGCATGATTATGTTTGAAAGTACAGATATTATGTACATTCTTCAGAATTGTCAGTCTTGCCACGTGTTGTGTTTAGGTGGAATAAATTGTATGGTAGGGTATCCTTATACGGGTTAATGGCACCACTTAATGTAGCGACATTGCTTCAGATGGCATGGTCTCGAAAGAGAACTACAGAGAAAGCTAAGGTGAAGAAGGAAGAACCGGAAATAGCAATAACAGAATGGCTGTTAGAGAAAGGTTCGGTGTAAAATAGCGTAGAACGATAATTCAATTTCGCGAGAGCAACACCAAAACAGAATTAAATCAGGCAACATGTGCAAAGCTTGTTTAAGCAGGAAACCGCTAATGACAGGCCCTAGAGAAAGAACGTGTTGATCATGTCTTGCTGTTAGATGAAATTTTCTTTGGTAAGGCCGTGGTCTAGGCAACACGGAGTTTTCCTCCGGGGGCTTCCTCGGTTTCTCCGTGGCATCCCAACACACACAGAAGAAGGCAATGGCAAACCACTTCTGGATCATCTGTTAAGAACGTATATGAACAGGTCCCAATCCGAGAAAAGGATGTAAGGATCCTGTTCATATGGACCTGTCGTCAAACAGAACACTAAATAATAATAAAATGAGGTGGTCTAGCGGTTAGAACGCTGGCCTTGTAATCCTGGGGTCTCGGGTTCGATTCCCGGCGGTGCCCGAATTTATAACTTGTGTTAGACAAGGCCGTGGTCTAGGCAACACGGAGTTTTCCTCCGGGGGCTTCCCCGGTTTCTCCGTGGCATCCCAACAATTACTCCATTCACACACAGAAGAAGGCAATGGCAAACCACTTCTGGATCATCTGCCAAGAACGTATATGAACAGGTCCCAGTCCGAGAAAAGGATGGAAGGATCCTGTTCATATGGACCTGTCGGCAGACAGAACACTAAAAATAGAAAAAATGACACAAACTGAGCTCCGGCTATTGACAGGAAGGAGTAGAATCCGAAATAACTTGAACGAAAACGAAACACGAGCAGGAGTGGACTGGCTGAATGAAATCCTGAATATAAATCCTGGAATTGGCTTGTGAAAGCCGGAACCAACTTGTATGAGCAGTACAGCATCATTTAATAAGGAAGATAGAGGAACGCCGTTGAAGTCGATTGGAATCCCCGGCTGAGATTAAAATTCCATATTTCACGATACTCGCAGGACACAATCATTAGTAGCAATATAGAAAATTCTGAGGAAAAATAATTTATTTTTATTTAGTGTTCTGTCTGCCGACAGGTCCATATGAACAGGATCCTTCCATCCTTTTCTCGGACTGGGACCTGTTCATATACGTTCTTGGCAGATGATCCAGAAGTGGTTTGCCATTCTTCTGTGTGTGAATGGAGTAATTGTTGGGATGCCACGGAGGAAAACTCCGTGTTGCCTGGACCACGGCCTTGCCCAACACAAGTTATAAATTCGGGCACTGCCGGGAATCGAACCCGAGACCCCAGGATTACAAGGCTAGCGTTCTAACAGCTAGACTCCAAAGCTATTTCAGGTTACACACTGACAGGGATCCATCAATTTCGCTGAGCTGAAGTGGCATTCCATTAACAATGCGTCTAGAGTCGGATTAGTCACGACCAGTGACAGTGTTTAAGGTGCATTTGTTTATTTATCTTTCCTGGTGTCAAGGCGTGAATACCGCGGATGTTCTGTCTGTGTGCAAAATCCTGCTTTTGCCTCTCTTAAACGCGCCATGTTCCTTCATTCGACACGCATTCGTCATTCAAAGACGACAATTGTCCGCTGTGTATGGCCAAGGGTGGGAATATAAGTTGGGCGACACGACAAGAAATGGAAAACACGTTCCTCAGGATGTGACCACACGGTCACCTCAAGAGGTGTCACTGATGTCACCGGACATGCTTTAGTGCTAGCCAAACCTGCTTCGTATTCAGAAAGCCCGGCTTCGATTCTAAATCCTAAGATTGAGTCTAATAAAATGTTTGTTTTCCCTATCTTATTTAAACGAATACCCTTATATGTCACTAAAAGATTCCACAATCGTGTACATTCACAACTTTAAAAACTCACAGTCAATAATATTCCTACGTCACAATTTTCGTCGATTGAACACAAAAATGAAACTACAGGGATAAAATTTTTTGTTTCTTGTAAGTATCTTAGATACATTGTCTTTGTTCGTATGTATCTGAAGATAATATTAAAGTGGAGAATTAAGTTAAATTAACTGACTCAGGACAGAATACATGGAAGGTGTCTTTTAACGTGATGATTAACATTAGGGTCCAAAACTGACTTCCTGATTATCTATCAGCTTTTAAAGAAAAGCTCTGCACCTTGGAGATATTTTTGTCAAATTTGCTACATTGATTTCACTCGACTGTGAATCATTATTTTATTCTACGTAATATATACTTTTCCAGTGAAACTTTAGATAATATTTCATTCCTGCTTACAGAGCTCAAATATAAACGAACGCTTTGTGTATAAAATATTGCAGAACACATCTAATAATAATCAGAAGGCACTGATTTTGCGATGATTAAACTCGTAGACAAGATGGTTGAAAACAGGAACAAAACCAAACTGAAGAATGAGTACGAAAATGCGGTTTTGTATGTGGACAATTCTGAATGCGGTAATCGTCACTTGTCCTGGCCATATAAGTAAGTCTGCGGTATTTTAAGTGCATAAAGTGCGTGTCCGAATGGGGTCACCACAATTACAGCGCAGAGGCTCTGAACTGAGCAACCGACAGCTAAATTAACTGCATGCCTCGAAGCTGTACTCAGAAACTGATGCTCGCTCACCTGGCCAAGAAATTCTAAAAATTTTGTGCAATCCTAAGGCACATTTCTGTGTTCAGAAGATAACACAACTGGAGCTTATCTAGACTCGGATTAATTCAGTCAACAACCTCACATTCTACTGACGTAGATCCGTTTTAATATTATCCTTTCATCTATTCATTGGTCTCATAAATCATCTCTTCTCTTCAGGATCTTTGACAAAATGTTACAAGCATTCCTTACCCGTATCTAATCCTTCCACGTTAGGATGCATCCTACCTTATCTTACTGGATTTGACCATTCTAATAGGATATATATGGTAAAGATTAGAAATGACAGACCTCCTCATTGTGTGGTTCCCTCAAATTCTTCTGTTAATTCTTCCTTCGTAGGTTTAAATGTTATCAGCACTCTCTATCTACATGTTTTCCCACAAGAATACACATTTTTGACACTAACGGAAAGAAAAGTGAAAGTTATATAACAAGTTTGTAGTTTACTGCAATGTTTAGATCTTTAGATATCGAGAATGGAAGTTTAAACAATTCCTTCCACTAATTTCAATCCTCTGATCGCACAAATCTACTGTTGCGAGATTAATAAACATTACGTACGTCACACTGTAAAGATATACAAACACACTTACATTCAATTGTCTTGTAGATAAATACTAGTTCATTGAACAGCGATGTATGTGACATTGAATATTGTTTTAAACAAAACGTTCTTGGATTTCCTTTCGTCACGTACCACATTTATTCCATCAATTGTTTTTCACGTAGAATTGCTTTAGTTGATGTTTGATAAATAGAGACCAAAATGAAAATCCTACGACCACCTTAAATTTACCAGTACCAAATTTAATCAAAATCCGTTGTCATGACAACTAGTGCTTCACGGCAATGTAAGATATGAGATCCACTCAGCTTTACTTATGTCTCAGTCAAACGGAACATGCAACCGCAATGAACGACAGCTCTGTGCTCACAGTTTGTTACCCCCGTGGGTGTGGATTTCTAAATTGTGGCTTAGAAGTTCAGAACACATGTCACAGTACCACATGGTGGTTCACGAAAATGTCGTGAGCAGGCCTTGACCGCAAGAAGACCGATCTGACTGCAGATTCGCGGTATTTGCTAACTAGGCTCTCGACTTCCTTGTGTGGCTACGCATCAGACCTATCGATCAGCTGTTCTGAAACTGGAAACTTTTACCCCCAGGGAGTATGTGACACATGTTTCATAAATGTCGAACAACGTCGTTAAGACCTTACATTTTTATTTGAAAATTAGTTCAAAATTAACAATTTTCTTTGAGTATTTTATGATATTTTAAATATACGGTTATTCTTGGTTTAAAACGAAACATATGTTCACGCTGAAAAAAGACAAGTGAAGTCTCATTCTGACACTGTTATGCACTTCGACTTAAGAACGTTCCAAATGTAAAATGGCAGGATGTTTTAAGGACGGACGGCCTGATAAGACCAGCCCATAATGCGATTTCGTTATCACTTCGTGCAAAGAATGATTTATAATAAATAGAACACAGCCGTGCAATCTTTCACAAATGTTGATACCAGTCTCTTTTATTAATATCTATCAATACATTTAATTTTCTTCTAAGATTGGACAAAAACAGTACATGAAGACCTACCTGTCTTTGTGCACACCGAAGTGACTGGGTGACGAATTTCCACCAGGAGATTTTTCGGGTCATTCACAAAGTTCAACTGTATCATTGTGACCAACGTTCTAGAATTATTGTGCTGTACGTACATAACGGCATTACTCTTTTGGGCCGCGTGTTTTAGCTGGTCTCAGCCTTTAGACAATTTATTCGATGGATAAATTCAACATAAGAAATATACACGTTGTGTCATACCATCTTCAGAAAACTTTGTACCTCGTTTTGATATTCATTTTATTAAAGGAAAATATTCTATAAAAATCGTTCTGAAAATTAAAGGGATTTTTCCATTGAAATTACAACGGAAGATCTGCATACGTGTGGTTTGTCGTCACAATTCACATGAAACTCGGCGAATAGCTTGTATTTAAATGAATTATTCTTAAGTTAAATTTCAGGTGTTAATGGCGAAAAGTATCGAGATGGTTGTCTTATAGGTTGTTGCACCGTGTGGTTTGAAGTTTACAGCCATCATCATCGCCCTGATGTTTGAGGCAGCAAGCGCCTCTGAAACGTCGGTAAAGTTCTTGAGAGACGAAACGGCAACAGCCCAGAAGACAGCCATCTTCTTATTTTTTTGTTATTTAATGATATTATTTCACATGGCCATGGATGATACAGAACTATGATTAGTTACTTTAGCGTCAGTAGCTGATGATCTGGAAACTATTTGTCGCTCCTGTAGTGTGCGGCAGAGACACCGGGATGAACTACGAAATCCTCGAACGGAATTAACCTGATTTGACGCTGCACTGAACTGCTTGATTGGAATATAATGTGGTGCCTGAGTTATAATATGCGTGACGATTATAGATGGCAGTAGTGAGCTGTAGGCAGGCCTAACTAGTAGGATGTATCGCAAATTGTAAAAGTTCGTAGGAAAATGCTTGCAGCCAGCACGTTCATAGTCCAGTCTAGTGATTTACGAATTGGGTCTGGTTGTTGTGATGGTGACAAGAGACATCGATCGGTTCCCATGCGTGTAGGTGGCAGACAGTTTCTATTCATATCTCGACATTCCCGATACGACACAGTTCTCTTTGTTCTGTGTATCTGTCTTTGAAGTGTTTATGTTGTGTTTCCACGCTTGCTTCTGACGTGTAGCTTTTACTTTACCTTCAATACTCTGAGTTCCTTTATTTTGTTTCTAACAAACACCAAACAGCAGAGTCTTTCGGAATAAACTGAGAGTTGCCACGAAATTTCCACCTGTTTGTGGAATCTGAAGTTCAACTACCATGTTCGTATTTATATTTCTGTCTTCTGGGTTGTTGTGAGGTACAGTCTGTTAGATGTTTACCAACGTTTCGGAGGTCATACTGCCTCCGTCATCAGGGCGATGAGTATGAAGATTTCTGTCTTCTGGGTTGTTGCGAGGTACAGTCTGTTAGATGTTTACCAACGTTTCGGAGGTCATACTGCCTCCGTCATCAGGGCGATGACTTGTAGAAAAAATATATTAAACATAAAATGTTTCATTTTTGTATACAACTTTTGTTGGAAACATTTATCGTTCTGGTGAATGTTTAACGAATTAAAAAGAAAAAAAGACTTCAAGTAAATTTCACTATACTTAAATAATATAAAATTACGTATCAGACGGACAGACAGAGAGGCATGGCCCAGATCGCATTACAAAATTTGTAACTTTTCATTTCGAGTGTGCCGAAAAGAGATATTCAGGCTAAACAAAATGGTCAGAATATCCAAGCTTCATGTTCGTAATGTAATGATGACGTTTCTGAACTGAAATTCTTTACGTCTTTCTCACGACAGGACAGTCTCCCCCGGTGTGACATTGTCACAGCAACACAATAGCCCTGATAATAAACGGGAAATATTTATAACCCACTAACAAAACCAATACCTGAGCAGACACTAAAACAGGCCGTGGTTATGTTTCACAAACACGGCCTGTCAAACTTCACTTTTGTGCGTTTGTTTAACATCGAATTTCAGTACACTGGCGTAAAATTTCTATAGATCTTTCATTCCGCAAGTTGATTTTCCTTGTTAAAATAACTTTTGTTCAAACACGTGATGAAGTAATCTTCTTACGCGGTCTCCGCACAAAGTTCGTAAATATAATGCGTAATTCGGAAGTTTGGCTCTATGCAAGTGCTGGTAATTTTGATAAGATGGAATAAGAATATTGAAGTGTGTCAAGGCTGATCTAGCTTAGGATACGGAGAAATGGCTTGTCCTATAACACGATATTTTACTGTCTTCTGGGTTCTTGTGCCGTGTAGTCTGAGGTCTGACAAGTGCCTGTATTACAATCTGCTAGTTGCTATTAAGGTACGCACTCCTCTTGGTGTATTAATATTCAGATTTAATGATTAATAATTAAAACTGATTCTTTATTTATACTTAAAGACCAAAATTTATCTAATTCATTTTAATGTAGGACTTAAACAAATTTGCACGTATTATCCTCACTTTGAGTCGATATTTGACGAAACTTAGTAGTTGTAAAGATCTAGTATTAGACCTATGCTAACATTACTCTGCATAACTTTGTTTAGTTTTGTACTCTTTACTAACAGTTCTGAATAAATATTTATTAATTTTACAATGTGTTACTAAATATTTTATACTGCATTTTCGTTACATAAATATTACAATACAGAAGTTCATAATTTCTTTCAAATCCAGTTTACCTCGTGCCCACTCTAATTAATCTCATCCGAACATTGTTTGAGTCTTGTAACATATCTTCATAAAGGCTGGTATTAATCACTTCTAATATTCTAATATTGGCTTTAATTCATCTGTGGCCCATTTTTGTTAAATATTAATCGGAGAAAAAAACTGTGAATAAATTTCAAAGGTATCCATATAATTAAAATTTTATGTCATAGACGAAATTCTTTTACCACAGACAGTGACTATATTCATTCATTATTAGTTGATTCTCGCTGGGCTAGTCAAATTTGTGAGAGCAGATATTGTTGAAAGTCTGACGCTGGAATAAAAACATGGTGACAAATTAATATCGAGGAAAGTGTCAGCTGATAGAATCCCAAGTTTTTACTTAAAATAAAAAGAATGGTTCCAAACTTTCGGAAAATCAGGACACAACAAATCTGCATGTGGACTGTCTCAGATTCTTTTAGAACATTGTATTAAATTAGCATAACCATGGCTTCTTCTGTGTCTTCTGTGTCATTCAGAACTAGAAGCACGATCTTCCGTAAAAACTTTTCAACTCAAATAAACAGAAGTGTGTGTGTGTGATCATGGCTTTGCCTGGACGTATTTCCCCACCCCTCATATAACCTGTAGATTAACGGCGTGCTTTAAAAGAATTTCGGCGGGTCCGTAAGTCTGTCTTATCCTAAAGTGATCTTTGCTTTCCTGTTTCTACGCACTAGACTCTGATGATATAAATCATTATGTCCAAAGGAGAGAAGATTACGCTACAAAATTTTAGCTTCGATGACTTTTAAATTTAAATGCCACTTTTGTGTACATTTTAACGGTTCATTTGTAAATAATTATTGCAACTAACTTGAATCAAAAACAATAATTCATTAATCATCAGGGAAGTTCTGTCTGTTCACGTCGTGTCCGAAGTAAAATCCTGCGAGAGGGGGGAGTATTTAAAATAACATTTATTTATAATATGTCTTCTACATATTTTATTCATCTACAAAACAAATTGGAATATGAAATGACATTTTTCAGTTTTTGTACATGAAATCAGATTTGTTTTAACAATCCCAATAAATTCAAATTTACATTCGATCGCCTCGTTTTAATAAGAAGCCACCAAGTTGTCATGTGTCTGGCGGCGGTAACCGTGCCCTGCCTATCGCGAGACTTGGTACAGTTCCAAAGGAGGCTGTCTCATAGCAACACGATCTGCTGAATGAACAGTTCCATTTCTCGCAGCTTACGTAACTCTCTGCCTTGATTGGGGCAAAACAGTAAATTCTGAGCGCACACCCACAGAAAACAAGAACAGACAAACATAAGGATTTCAATTAAATGAAGATAATATGAGCTATTCACTATACTATAGCAGCGCCTGTCGCTAGATATTTATTTAGAAGAAATAAATTAAATATTAGCCGCTAGACCGAGGTCGTGAAACGAGATGATGGATAATGTGCAGAGAGGCGCTAACTGTGGTCTGTGTTGCAGCGTTTTGAATTGTTCTCGCTTTATTTAAAGACGGTTTCTGAACTGCGTAAATTATAGAGCTTCGAATGAGAGGATGACTAATTACTTATAAATTGATAAGAAGCAACCCCGCCACGGTGGTCTAGAGGTTAGAACGCTAGCCTTGTAATCCTGGGGTCTCGGGTTCGATTCCCGGCGGTGCCCGAATTTATAACTTGTGTTGGGCAAGGCCGTGGTCTAGGCAACACGGAGTTTTCCTCCGTGGCATCCCAACAATTACTCCATTCACACACAGAAGAAGGCAATGGCAAACCACTTCTGGATCATCTGCCAAGAACGTATATGAACAGGTCCCAGTCCGATAAAAGGATGGAAGGATCCTGTTCATATGGACCTGTCGCCAGACAGAACACTAATTAATTAATTAATTAATTAAGAAGCAACCGTGTCAGTTTCTCTCCTCCCAGCATATGCTTCCCCAGACCGAGCAAAATGTCGCATAAGTTACTCAGAATTATCGATCTCTTCGCCTTGAACTGAATCAGGGGTTACGGACGTTTCGGACTAGTTTACGTCCTGTTCGTGTGATGTCTGAAGAGAAACGTGTTGTAGATTGTAGCCTATGCAGCGCATGTTCTCTGAGAGAAATAAGTTATTTGTAATTGCATTACATTACGTGCATGGTGAGAAGTTGAATAATTAGCATTCTTTATCAAATGTTATTAGAATATTCAAATCAAAGAGTATGAGATGGGATGAACATGTAGCACGCATAGAAAGGATGATAAATTCTTGGAATGTGGTTGGGATTTGTGAAAAAGACAGACCTGGAGATGATAGACCGCGCTTATTGGACAATACCACCAATGGTATGACTGAGCACAAGAACAGAGACTTAATGTACAGAGTAAATCTTCAGATATGGTAGGATCTGCACTTCCAAGCTTGGTTTGCTTTTAAATGATCATGGCTCAGTCGTCTAGATGCTGCTAGCTCATCGCGGGTACGCGGGTTTATGCCCGGGTGAGATTCTTGGTGAATGAAATGGCACTGGAGCACGTAAGTTATTTGGTTCCACGATTGTTCCACACACATTTAGACGTTTATTACAACCTCATGAAAGGTACGATAGCCAGGCCCAAGCGACACAGATTCCAAGTTAGGGGCTTCATATCTCACCCTTTACTAATCTGGTCTTTGTTGTTGTGAACTGACCTCAGCACCTGAAGGATAAGGAAATGGCAGCTATGAAAGGAATGAGACCGCATGCTCGGCGTGGTTTGACGGCGACTTGGAACGATGCACGTGCTAGTACTAAGGACATCAGGAATGTCCAGATGTAACTAATTTCGGGCATCATCAGGAAAGTATTTGAAGCGGAAATTTTTCTGCAAATCCTTGAATGAGATTATGATGCTACGTAAATTTTCCAAATATCTTTAATAAGAATTTTTATTTTAAAATCTTGTTAAGGATCGTTACTCTGTACATATTTTACTTTATCTGCAAGAGATACTATACTTACTTACGTATTAAATGTAAGTAGCCGATGGGAAGAAATAATTTGTTTTTAAAAATAAATTAGCAAAAATAATTGTAGGCGTATCCAATGGTAATGATGGCACCAAACGACAACAACCAGTCGTTCTTTCTAATGCGAAATAAATAACGAAAGAAGTTTTACTTCATCTCGACTATAATCCCACACGGTTACTTGAACATCAATACTGTGACGTTCACTCTTGCTGTGCGTTGCTAATTATCTCATGTTATGGTATCCATCAAACGACATATTATGACAGAGCTTTCGACTGTAAAGGGTTCTGCATGATGTGCTATTTCATGCAGGCCTAGGTCTATTTAGGTGTAGAATTCTCCTCATTAAGCTCCTTTCTCCAGCCTCCTGTCACTGCATTCTGCTTGGGTCCGAATATCCTGTTATAAACACCTTCAACCTCTGTCCTTGCCTTTGTGACCAAGAATCACACCCGAACAGAAGAAATAAGTTTACGTTTTTTAATATTGTAATTTTTTTTAAGTAGCAGACGAGACGACAAAAGGTACTGAATTCTTTGATAGCAAGCACTTTTGGAATTTAATATGCCCTTAATTTACTCTTGCTAAATGCAATTTTGATTTTTTATTGTTGGCGGTCCGGAGTATCTGATCTTTGTTCAAAGGATGTATAAGTTGAATTCATGTAATGTTTTTGTCCTGTAGTCTAGACAAACTTCCTTACCAGCATCTAATACAACATGTGTGTCTTTGCTTGGGATATTTATATTTACGACCGATAATTGAACGCCATAGCATAGACCAGAAGCTGACTTTACGTATTGGGACGTGTTCTTGATTGACGTAAACCTTGAGTAAAGTTTGGATCAGCACAGTAATGGAGAGAACAAAGAAAAACATTTATCACGTTTACCTTTACGGAGGGAGACATTCGCCTAAAGAATGAGAAGAACATAGCAACTGAAACGAGAAATTCTGGACGAGACCGCTGAAGCTTCATCAGATAACTGAGGCGAAATCCACGAAACAAAATCTGTCTGGAGAAGCTGATAGTCACTTCGATTGTTAAGAATCTCCCCGACTTTTCTGGAAACACCAGAAGGTTCATTACTGTGTACATAAAAGTCGTTGTCCTGAACCATATAAATCCAGTCGATGTCATCGCATCCAAATTCTTTCAGAATTTTCTTTAATTTCGTCCTCCATCTGCGACTACGACTCCCAAGTTGTCGCTTCCTTTCAGATTTTCCTACTAAAACGGAAACCGAAAATGGTATAAAAGCGGTTTAAATTTTTGGCAGTTTGATGACACTGTGATAAAATATTTTTTTTTGCAAATTAATCAAGCATGGAACATACAAAAATAAATATAGACAGTTTAATGAAAATGCAGTAGGCATACTAAATGAAATATTTATATGAAGAACTATGCTATTAGCGATTAATTATTAGTTGAGAAATTTTGATCCCGAAAATCATTGACATTCTAAAATAATATTTTATCCTCTCAAATTTACAAATGGAAAATTAGTGTAGAAAAGTAGAATTGGAATTGAGTACGAAGATAAACAGTTTTTCTCGTAGTTCATTTGTAAATGGTTACGTGCGCAAAGGTTCTTTGTCTGTCATTAGGGTTTCAAACATTTCTGCATTAGCATCCTCCACACAGCGTGAAAGTGCGAGCTTCGTCTTTGAATGAAAGGCGTACCTTGTGATGGGGGTTCTGGCTTTCTAACAAATTAAATCACTTGATATAGTAGCTCTACTTCTCGGGATGGTTGTGACATTTTGTGACCGTTAATAATCTGCTTACAAATAGGTGTGGCTCAGCTAATGAGTGGTTGACGCTGTCTTCATGTAAAATACGAGCAGAATATTAGCCTACATATTTTACAGTGATTCACGAAGGTTTTCGACAATGATTAATTCATTGTACTAAAGTTATGTTAGCCATTGTGCTTTACCCGATGTAGGTTTACATTTAATATATCGTACGCGACGTTTCGGTAGTTGGCTGTATCCAATTTTAGACGTAAGATTTCCATTAAACAGCTAAATTTTATTATATAATGCTAACCAATTACGGTTCGTCAAAACATTCCTTGCCTTTTGTACAACTCAAAGATTAATTATCATTTTTATAAGAGCCCACCTCTGGGCCAGACGACTCATCTGCAGTTTCTTACATCACATTTCCTTATAATCCTCTTCCGTATAATATATTACCATCTATGTCTAGATCTTGTAAGCAGTCTCTTCTCCTGGAGATTTCCAAGCAACATCCCCCTCCTTTGTTTCAACATCCTAATACTCTTTGGCTAAGAATACAAATTATAAGGAGCTTCGTTATACAAAATTATCTTTTCTCCTCTTGGATCCAAATGCTTTACTTAGCACACTCTTCCTAAACATCCTCATTCAACTGCTACAACATGAATAAAATTTGAAAAGCAATTGCGCTTAAACCACAGAAATAATCTCTTTGCATAACCCCAAGCACTGTGCTTGCTTTCCCCCTCTTCAAATTATTTCGGACTAATGAATTTGACGCGTACGATGTGTCGCTCTTGCACTAAGACGCCCATTGTTACGGAGAGCGGCGTCACGCGACATCGGGTTTGATTTGCGACGATTCATTACTGGAATTGATCTCACACATTATTGACGTGGGTGTGGCTGATGAGAGCTGCCATCTGTTAGCCACTCACAGAAATACACACTGATTTATCATACATATTGTAAGCTTCCTCTGGTAGGGCGTCTTCTATACCAGTGACTGAACAATTATACGCAGGAAAAGACCAAATATATTGCAGAATAAAGGGCAGTCGAGGGAGGTGAACCCCTGTTACATCTCGCGTATTTAATTTAGTCGAATCGAGACTATCTATCATTATTTACACTAAACAAATGCGGAGATTTTAGATGTGAGAGTTTCCTTCTAATACTCTAATGTGTACTATTATTCATTTCATTCTTCTTAATGCTCACTGTTCTCATAAAATACACTAAGTAAATGCGTGTAATGGCCGCCACGTCATTTTCGAAAATTTCAGCTTCGAATCCATTGTACGTATTTCAATTACGTATGACATTTTGCATCTAATCTACTAGTTTCCGGGTAAATGTCACCCTGTTTCTTATCGATACAACGCGAAACTACGGTCGTATGAAGCTCAAATTTAAATTAAGTGTACAATACGGAAAATTATATAATTGAACAAAGTAAATGAAAAGCTGATTCAATACACCGATTCTGATTTCTGCGATTCAAGCCACCCGTAAACTGATATTAATAGGAAGATGGCCGCCTTTTGGGTTGTTGCTTCGTGTAGTCTTGTAGAAGTTTACCAACTTCTCAGAGGTCCTTGATGTCTCCATCACATCATCAGTGAGAACTTTGCTATAGGTCTCATTATAATACATTTTAATTAGCGTAATCAGTTTCATTCGTAGACCCTACTCCAAAGTCAATAGGAATGTTGTGTAATACGTTCCTTCTAACTTAAACATAGGCTTTCTGGAAGACTAAATAGGTAATATACAGTTCCATCACAACCTACTCTCATTTTAACCCGAGTATCTGATGAATTCAGAACATCTGATCAACAGGTAATCGATTACGCCGAAGTGCACGCTGATGATCCACAATAATTTAGTGTGTACGGCGTTATCTCTGAATGAATTCCTTACAAGGTACAGCACTTTTTAATTAACAAAGCGATTGTCTGCTTCTGAAGAAGAACTCTATCACCGATAACGTCCGTGAACAAATTGCATGTTTCAAGGTCATGACAAGATCGCACAACGTCTCAACATACACAACGGAACTCAGGAGAGTGAAGACAGCTCGGAACGAACAGCGTAGCAAATCTGTAAGTTCTGTAATGATAACTTAAAACCGCGCGGTTGAAAAAGGACGAAATCGCTTAAAAATGTGAGCTTGATATTTCTTATCACCTGGGTGAAATCCATAAATTTGTTTTGCTACGGACAGTGAAACGGATGGAGAATGTAGCACGCATGAAAGGAATTGTTGGTGCATACGAAATTGTAGCCGGAAAATCAGAAGATCTCTGCCAGATGTTAGTTCGCTTTAATGTTCGTATGAGATGGTCTAGTTCATGTTTTATTGAAGTTTTCTTGGTGAAGTACTTCGATGTGAAAAACACTGCTCCAAGAAAATTCAATTACAAAAAATTGTTGAATAGTATTAATGTAAAAATTCAATAAATGAGCTTTTAATTTATTTGCATTAGCAGATATATTCAAACGATATTCCTCTCCATTAATCTTTAATAAAGTTTTGTTTAGGGCTGAAGTAGACCTGAGTCTGCTGCAAGGCATGGATTTAGTGACTGTCTTTGATTTGAGATTTCAATGTCTAGCGAAATGTATATTAATTATAAGTTCAGCCTACTTGCTATAATCTCATACTTTTATACAGGCTTCGACTGGCCCCAGAACAAAATTACGTCTAAACAAAAATCAGTCACATCTTCAAAGTAACCATAGTAACTTAAAGACCTCTTGTTACATGAACCGAAATCACCATGGTTACAGCATCCTTCGGCTGGACCGCCATGCGGCCATGGGATGCCGTGAGAATGAGTTGGCTGGACCACACACGATGATGTAGAAGGAGGGGGAAGGGGCGGAAGGGGGAAACACACACAAGAGAGAAGACTTTATGGAATGAAGATTATATAATAAAGATTCATGTCGATCGTGTTGCACTTCAGACGAGGCCCACCGCCCCTGAAAGCTTCTGCGGTTCTTGTACCAATCCCATTACGTGTTTTGTTCCTATCTGTTAATTACAATAGCAAATTATGACTTGAACGAGTCGAACTGAAGTATTATCGGGGAGGATTACGGAGGTACTATGAGAATTATTACAGTGTATCGGTTTATATCGAAAAGGTTGGATCAGTTGTTAGAGGGGATATTAGCTTAATACCGAAGTTATGGCTTTTAGAGGACTGTAAACAATTAGAAGAAATACAGACCTTTGTATTAACGACAGGACGTTAGAACAGATTAATCTCAATACTTTGAACTACAGAAAATGTGATTTAACTTGTGAAGGAGAAAATGATTGGAATGTAGAAATTGTGTTCTTTAATACAGTAGATAATTAATAAGATCTTTAAGTACTCACTATTCTGTACGAACGTAAGCATACGAATTGATATGACACTTGCTAGACTAACATTGTCTCATGTAGTGAATCAAGGAGATTGCGAAGAATTCATGTGAGAAGGTGAAGCCTAACACAGGCCCAAATAGAAATGTGTTTCATAAGGAGGACCGCAGGATACAACCCTTCGGACTCTGTGAGAAATAAAGAAATTATGAGAGAAATTAATTTCTAATAATGAATAAAATATATTAATCCAGAAATAACTGGAAAGAACACGTCGACAGGGTAAGCTCTGAGTGGATTTCAAAAGAGATTTTGAAATGTCATCCGAAAGGAAATGGGCGAGGAGGAATATCTATAAAACGATTTAAAAAATTCTGTTTTATAATGCCCAGCCTAATATTGGAAAGAATTCTGATGTTGTTGAATCACGTAAAGCTGTTTTCGTACTTTGTATTACTTATTTAACAACTTATTACAAAAATGGTGTGATATACTTTGAGAATATTTTGGTACGGCTGGTTCACGTAATCAAAGGCCTTTTATGACATGCAAATTCGGGCCTAATATGTTCTTGGTCTTAAACGAAAGACCTAAATTTACCGATAAACTCAATCTGATACTTGAAGTAATATCTGTCCTTGTGCTTAATTAATCCCACACCATAAAGATGTTTATGGAAATGGACCCACGCATTCTTAATATCGACACTTGATGGGGGTGACTGGTCAACTTGACGCCCTGTCACGCCCTGACTAGTCGAAAGATTTCTTAGTAGGACTACATATCACATAAGAGACTGGGAGGGCCCCAGGGAAAAACCATAAATGTATGCCACTGAAGGCACGGAGACAAATTACTTAATGTAGAATATGTGTGGCGATCCCTTTGTAAAATGTTATGAGTAAGTGGATCCAAGTGTTCCTTGGATTACCGAAGAATGTTTATATTAATTTTTCCTTACAATAAATGCACCTTTACATACATACGCATATTCAATTAGTTTATGTGTGTATGTATAACTTTACAAAAGTTTCCGATACATTTTTATGTTTGAAACATTACAATTAACTATATTTACACCCAAAATATCACAAAAAGGAAGAGAGAGCATAGGTATTATTTTGAATCACCCTGGAAGTATAGTCTTCGCTGTGATAGGTTTTATGTTTGGCAGGATATGAATTTCGCATTAAAAAGTTTCCAAAGTGAGTTGTTTATATTGTAAATAATTATTGCTGCAACTTGTTACATTCTACTGCTGAGGTAATCTACATGCTAATAATAAGGTTGACCCACACTGAAGTCATATTGAGCATCATGTACATATACAGAACAACATCGAATATGTTATTAAAGTGGAATAAAATCTGGAAAAGAACATCGTTTGATATCTGATATACATCTGATAAAAATGTACGCTAAAATAATATATATAAATTGCATTTAAGAAATTGTATTTAAGTTATTATTGATTTGAATCTTTATATAATTATATACACCTGAAGATAGTTCTTTTAGGAACTGAAACATGTCGTGAAAAATGATAGTCTAATGTAAATCGAATATTTCGATAAAGAACATCATTTAATATTTTAAATATTTTAAATGTTAATTATTGTAATATTTTAATATTTAATAAGAATTTATTGTGATTAGACGGACAAGATTTAAACAATATATAATAAGGTTCTATTCAAAAATAGAGTCTGTATTTCTTTACGGAGGTCTGTAAACAACGTAAAACGCATTACACTAGACATTATGGCAGACGCAAGATAGTCGAAAAGAATATCATGACACTGGAGCTAATGCTGTGCAGTGCAACAGCATAATTTGTTTAAATCCACAATTTTAAACGCGGCTTTTAAAATAATCTCCACGTGAGAGGAACACGAGGTACATTTAGCGTAAGATACGGCACTTCGAAATATGCATAGACCTAGGTCTCTTAAAAACAGCCAGCTTTATGAGTCCATTTATAATACAAACTCCGTAGTTTACGTCGTTCCATAATGTCTGCAGTCCTTTGATGTGTTTTTCTGATACTCGCGTTCATTTTCGGGATGTTCTGTCGGTCTTCGTCTACAGTGATGGCTTCAGCTGCATATCGACTAAATTTATGAGGGGTGGAGGTTGTCGTAAGGCGGTAAGATATTGAGCTTAATCGCTCGTGTACAAACTAAACTAATAACGGTATGCCTACACTTTCAGAAACTACTGGCGGCCTCGCAGACCTAATCCAGGCGCTTTGTCCGGTTAAGGAATAGAACTGATGTCCCTTTGTGACATTTCCAGTGTTTGATCCAGAACCAAGTTACTCACATAGGGGCTATAGTACCACCGTGCCCTGAGAAATAGGCTCAGTCATATCTAAGAAACCGAAGGAGACAAGGGCAGTTTATTTTGCTGTTACGAAAATTTATACACACTTATTATCAGAGTTAGTACTACGGTGGTCTAGCGGTTAGAACGCTGGCCTTGTAATCCTGGGGTCTCGGGTTCGATTTCAGGCGGTGCCCGAATTTATAACTTGTGTTGGGCAAGGCCGTGGTCTAGGCAACACGGAGATTTCCTCCGGGGGCTTCCCCGGTTTCCCCGTGACATCCCAACAATTACTCCATTCACACACAGAAGAAGGCAATGGCAAACCACTTCTGGATCATCTGCCAAGAACGTATATGAACAGGTCCCAGTCCGAGAAAAGGATGGAAGGATCCTGTCCATATGGACCTGTCGTCACACAGAACACTAAATAATAATAAATTATCAGAGTTAATTTGTGCATTATTTAATTTACGTTCAAGCCTTGTGGAGAAATCAGTAGGATTCTAGGATTCAAAGAAAAATGTTAATTGATACAGCAGAGTCCATCTTAAGTAGCTGACACTACCTACAGCTGGTCTAATATCGACCAATTTTTATGCAGTCTGAAGGCTCAATAATGTGTTGACACGAACTCGCCACTGGTACTCGTCTTGAATGATATGAATGAACACAGTTCACGTTCTCACAACGTAGTTCTGTAAGATCCATTCTACCATTTTCTCTAACAATGAAAGTAACAATTTTCATAGGAGTATGAGGTATGAGTTGTTATAATCACCACCATCGCCGTAATTATCACACTGCACTGTACGCACGAAAACACATAAAGTCAGTTATCTTTCTTATTTTACTAGGGTATTAAGGATGCTGTAACTTAAGATACTTAATCTCCATTCCTGAAACATATATAAATTGATTACTGCCCCATTCTTTCAGAGTACGATAAAATCAGTTGAGTTAGTTGAACGAAGCTTACTCTAAGGCAGGTGTTAAAGAGAATGAAACAGTTAGCAGGCTCTGATATGCTGGAATGCAGTCTGCAATTTCTTGTGTGGGCCTTACGACTGTCAACCAAAGGAATTTTACTAGGTTAACTACTGCAAGAACATGAAAATAGAATTAACTTAGCGAACTCACTTGCAAGAGTCCATATTTTAACGTGTGTTCGCTGGTGTTGTTATTAACGGCATCAACACGAATAACTACAAAAATGATTTATTTCACACACCCAGAATCACGACGTCGGTGTTAAAGAATTATTTTTGTGTAACGGAGATGTATAATAATGTGACATGAGCGACCCCAGACACAGCACGATAGCATGGGATCGAAACTTTGTAAATTTCTATTATACTTAAGCTCGTTCGATTGATAGCCTGAATTAATATTATGTTAAAACTGCATAGCCCCTAAGCTGTACCTCGAATAGTCTGAATTTTTTAGATTTTGTACAAAAACGTGTATTACGAGGTGCGATCGGAAAGTTTCAAGACTGTGTTAATAGAGGGCGAACCGGATGTAGTACGAGCTTCTGCCGCTAGGGGGTGCGGCCTACATTCATAGTGAATCAGTGTGCCAGCCGGCATCATCGAATTAGCATTTGTTTCTTAGTTACGGGCGTTTTGGTAGTGCATTACACCGACCCTCCTGCGATTTCGGAATGGCGTGTGCATCAAATTTTGCCAAAGACTCGCCAAAACGGCTACGGAAACCTATGAAATGCTAAAGCAAGCATTTGGGGAGTCCGCAATGGGTCGTGCACAAACTTTTGTGTGGCATTCACGTTTTAAAAATGGCCGAACCTCTGTCGATGATGATGAGCGTTCTGGACGACCATCTTCGAGCACAACGCCCGAAGATTCGGCAGGCCATTCACGAAGATCGACGTCGTACCATCAACGACTTGTGCGACATTGTTGGGATAGGCTATGGGACCTGTCAGCTGATTCTAAAGGAAGAACTCTACATGCGACGCCTCCTGTCTGAGGACCAGAAGCAGAATCGACTTCTCGTTTGTCAGGAGCTCAAAGATCTTGCAAGAACCGACCCCAACTTCCTTTCTAAGCTCCGTGTGACTTCTTCCTCTTCCCAAAGATGAAAATTCAGCTAAAGGGAAGGAGATTTGAGACGATAGAAGAGATTCAGGCAGAATCGCAGATGGTGCTTGACAGGCTGACAAAGAAAGATTTCCAGGGATGCTTCCAGGCTTGGCAGCGGCGCTGGGATCGTTGTGTTCACTCCCAGGGGAATTACTTCGAGGGTGATGGATGAATTTAATACCTGAGATAAGTGTACGGGTTTTTATAGGCGCAGTCTTGAAACTTTCCGATCGCACCTCGTATATCTGTTTGAGATCTGAGGTTTGTTTGCACGATGGAAAATGTTGGATTGTACTCATTTAGTAAGGATACAGTGGTCTCGTCCACATTATCACCAATGCTTCGGATGAACACACTGTCCTCATTTTAGGGGTATACAAATTAAGGAAACCGTAAGTAGAGGATCGAAATGTACATTTCACATGCATAATATTGCACTATTAGAAATAATAGGACCACATATTCTTAAAAACGTTTGACGAAGTATGCAGAGTGTCGCGTAAACACAAATCTTCAATTCGAAGGCAACAAAATTAGCTTTTAAATAAGTTGATGTAATCGTTCGTTCAGGTTTAATCTGTGTTAAATACATGCATTCAGTTGTCAAAACCTTTGAAAATCTTCTGTCGTAAGCATAACTATTCAGGTCTAGTAACATTTTGTATTATCCAATGTGAAGCTATAATATTGCATCACGTAGAATATGTAGCGGCTTATAATCTGGTAAAAGTTTAACGGCTTTTCAGAAATGCTTGCTGCCTCCATCATAAGGACTCATTGCACTGATGATGGAGGCAGCAGGAACCTCTGAAACGTTGGTAAACTTCTATCAGACTGCATGGCGTAACAACCCACAAGACAACCATTAATTTTCCCTCTCGATGAGCACTTGTCAGGTACGAACATTTTCAATGTTCAGTAATTAACAATATAAGACATTGAAAATTGACAAATTTTGATTTCTGTTGCATCAGAAAAAGAAGCAATAGTTCGCAACTTTTATCTTTTCAAATAAAAAATAAAAAATAAATTTCGAATGGAGTTATTCTTGAAAAACTGTTTATGCCTCTGTTGGCAAAGAAATGTCCTGTCTTTTCTTGGATCCTAAGTTTATTATCGTGATTACATAAGTCAACCAATGGATCTTGTCTCGAGCCAGATAAATCCACACTTACCCAGAACTCCAGTAATTTTAGTTTCAATAAACGTATAAAAATCCTCGAATGTATCACAGTTACAATTTTTTTTATCGAGTTTTACAGTGACTCTGATGCTAACCCTAACAATAACAGATGGCACATGTCGACCTGAGGTGGTCTAGTGACATCTGCTGCGTGGCCTATATCAACAAACAACTCACAATAGCCTTATTACTAGAGAAATGGCTACACACAAGTACGCCAGCGAGTAGCCTGGCAGAACTAAAGACGTTATATAATATAAATCATCATCACCATTATAGTTGCCATTGTAGACGTCACCAGTGTCGTTATCATCAACAAATGAGTCGTTTGCGTGTTTCGTATTACTTTATCAGGGCGAACTGAGGAAGGCCACGAAATAATCCACTCTAAAATGGTGAATACAAAAGCGAAGTCTTGGCTTGCCAGATGCTAAATCGATAGGTTCCGTGAACAGATTTGCGCTCAAAAGAATAGTCTTAAGCCTTATAAGCAATCTCCAGGTGAAAGTTTTGTTTATTTTTGTGGTGGGCTATCGGGTCAGGTGGCCTCGGTGCCTTGACAAGTGAAGGCAAATGCCACGACGTCAATGTTTTCGGGCTGGGTAGTAGCGTGACATGTAGAGCCCACCCAAGTGGCTTCTTAGAGAAAGAAGGAAGACTTGATCGCCGGGTGCATTCATCACTGTGACACCGGCAGGAATGTCCCCGCGCTGGACCGCAGGGGTTACCATCTTGCTTACTTTCAACCAAATTATTAACACGCTATTTCGAAAACATTGTTTTATTATGTAAGATTTGAGGTTCTCACAGCGGTGAGTATGAAGATTTCTGTCTTCTGGGTTGTTGCGCTGTGTAGTCTGGTCGATGTTAACCAACGTTTCAGAGGTCATACTGCCTCCGTCATCAGAGTATGAAGATTTCTGTCTTCTGGGTTGTTGCGCTGTGTAGTCTGGTCGATGTTAACCAACGTTTCAGAGGTCATACTGCCTCCATCATCAGGGCGGTGAGTATGAAGATTTCTGTCTTCTGGGTTGTTGCGCTGTGTAGTCTGGTCGATGTTAACCAACGTTTCAGAGGTCATACTGCCTCCGTCATCAGGGCGATTCTTAGTATGAATATTTCTGTCTTATGGGTTGTTGCGCTGTGTAGTCTGGTCGATGTTTACCAACGTTTCAGAGGTCATACTGCCTCCGTCATCAGGGCGATTCTTAGTATGAATATTTCTGTCTTCTGGGTTGTTGCGCTGTGTAGTCTGGTCGATGTTAACCAACGTTTCAGAGGTCATACTGCCTCCGTCATCAGGGCGATTCTTAGTATGAATATTTCTGTCTTATGGGTTGTTGCGCTGTGTAGTCTGGTCGATGTTTACCAACGTTTCAGAGGTCATACTGCCTCCGTCATCAGGGCGATGAGTATGAAGATTTCTGTCTTCTGGGTTGTTGCGCTGTGTAGTCTGGTCGATGTTAACCAACGTTTCAGAGGTCATACTGCCTCCATCATCAGGGCGATTCATTCAAAGAGTAAAACACAAACACTTCAAATATGATTACTTTCGACTTTGTATTCATAAAAATTATGTTCAGCGGAATTTGAGAGTAGCAGGATGACAATAACCAGGGGTAAGTTTAAGGATTTTTTGTTGTACGACTTTTATTCACCTCAGTTTTCAGTATTCATATAACATACTCACCCATTTATATTGATATGTTAGAAATTCTGTATAAAATGTTAAACTAGTAAAAAAGTCTTTAGTTTCGTTTTGAAATCACCGAATCAAAGTTCCGCCTATTTTAATACAAAAATTTGCAAAAACAGAATAACTAATTTTTACTGCAAAACTTGGACTAGGTTATTACTAAATGAACAAAGAAACATAAATCTAAGGTTTTAATATATAAGAAAATAATACATGAAAAGGCATTTATTGAAATTGTATTTTATAAATTACTTTATCACACGTCACAATTTTTTCGAAAGTTTGTTGGCGTGTAAAATGTGTGTATTCTACAATCAGTCACCTCAGGAACAGTATTATTGATGGTACAAAATTACAAAGCTCAAAGGTCAATTGGCGTCCAGTGGTGTACTTACTGTATGAATTTTAGCAAAAATGCGCCAGTTTCTTCAAGAAACATTAAGGGAGACGTTGCATGTGCATGAAGTCTCCATCTTAATAGTTGGAAGTGGCTGAGCCCTTAGCTTCATTGACATTTGGCGGCTTTCAAAGCAACTTCTACTTGACTGTTCAGGTTCCAGACGTTTTTTTTATCTCCTCGGAGTAACGAAGATTTTTCACTTACAGGTAATCTCAATTTCACGCAGTGTGCTCCCCAGTCCTTGCCACCCTTAACCAGCCATTCAAAATCGCTCTTCTTGGTTTAATCCTATAATGTTCATAAAAGACGCAATTTTATTCGAGCGTGCGATGGACACATTCAAAAATAAATTAAACAAGATTGTAGACTCCCTCAAGATTTTGTTGCCCGACATGTTGCGGTGTAAAGGCCTAGGATTTCTCCATCGCCCACTTCACACTCAGCTAAGGGCGGTTTAAAGTGGTTTCACATAACACCCTTCTCCGACCCTAAATGTGGGGTACCCGATGTGACCTCTTTAAGCGGGTTGGATCATCCTCGCAGCAATTAACATGTAGAAAGGGTCGCTTCCAGTGAGGGCTGGTTCATGATTGTTCCTTACTTTCATCACACAATTACAACGAAAATCCTCTGTAACTACGGAAACAATATTCAGATGTTGCCATCACACTGCTAACTCGTCTGCTCATTTTATTAAAATGCTGTAGGAGTTGCAAAATTTATGAATGCCTAGAGATGTCTTGAAAATGGCGGGCGATGGTTTGTACAAACTGCTGCGGTCTGCTTCAAAACGTTGTTCTCCCGGTGAATCATATGAGAAACTGCTGAGGTTATTACAGCGCCATAGAGTCTAGTCCCATTCAGTAAAGGCACAATTATACATTATACCCTACATATACTCTGTAACTAAATGCACGTCTAAATATGAATGTCGTCTTGGAGGTTCACCGTGTAATCTGATAGATATTGACCGACGTTTCAGAGGACTTTATGCCTCCGTAATAGCGGGGGTGATTAACTACACAAACTACATGTCGCAACTTCACAACAGACAGTCACTTTTGAACGTGAAGGTGTTAATTGTTTCCGTGGTTAAAGAAAGCTTCCTATTTTTGGAATACGGTGAGCACAAAGTCTGATTGTCAACCAGCACGCGCCAGATGTCAGGCTTGTCTTGTTAGCGAGACAGAAGAAATGCGTACTGTGAGATCCCTTGGTGTATCCAAGTTCCTTAGAGCTAATGAGGTTTTACCCCGCCCCCATAATTGGGTTCTAAGATTCTGCCAACCTCCCACGTTGCTATCAGCACATGTGTGAGGTCTGATCATCGCGCAGCTTGTGGCAGATTTGGTTACTAACAAAACCAATTTCTGCCGAAGAGTGGGGACAGCTCCAGAAAGAGGAACTGTTAGTATGAGATACCGGATGTAATATTCGTACGTGTTTATGTGCTAATATTCATGTAAAAGTTCTTATGAAACATGCTTGGTGCCAACAAAGACCCTGATGGAATATGTGCACAGGATTTTTCCTCGAGCCTCTGCGTCCAGATCGACTCTGGGGCCAGCCCAGCCAACTGTCCAATAGGTACCGGGATTCTTCACCTGGTTAAAGCGTGCAGTGATCAGCTGGATAACTGGATGCCTTTTTTCTGATAATGAAACAAAATCCACAAAAAACACGCAGTCCTTCCTGTACAGGACGACCATGGACCAAGCATCGAAATCACAGTCAAGTGGTTCCTTCTTCGCATCTTGGAAGTCCCGGATTAAAATTTCGGCCTGGGGCCCGGCTATCTTGATTGAGTTTTTTGTGATTTTCCTCAGGCCTTCCAAGAATTTAACGGGATATTACATTAAATTAGGTCGCAATCGTGTCTTTGCATGCCTCTTCCAAAACAATTATTTATTAGGCATATCTTACGACGCTATGTAGTCTGTGTTACTGGCAGCGTCGTTAAACAAAACACGAAATATTTTGACATAGAACAGCGAGTTGTGTTAGTACATTCTTTCCTTTGGACTTTATCCGTCGTCTGCTTTAAAAAATTTTAAAGTCTTTGAAATCATTACAGATCCGTGGACAGACCGAGAGTAGCTGGGGCTAACGGATCCAACAGAACAGGAGTCTCCCCCGTCCTGTTTCTACCTGTTGACAAAAGAACATCTATTCTTCGACATGTGGCGACTTTTAAGGAACTGAGGTTTTATGGGACTCTTAAGATTTTTAAGGCAGACGAAGGAAGTTTTAATAGATTACCATCGTCGAAGACATTACAGCAAGTTGTGACTTTTGGATTTTAAGCAAGAGTATAAACAATTTAAATAAAAATATAAAAATGAAACAGAATTTTATCAGAAATAGATACAGTATTTGTTAACTATGGATTAAGGTCGAACTCGGAATGAATGTCTTAGTTATATAACCAAGGAGTCACTCCAGGCAGGAGAGTTCTTCTTGAGCAGATAATGCTCACTCAGGTAGTTTTTAAAGTTCTCTGTCCTTTACCGAACCAAAGCTTTATCAGCAAAAGATCCCGCCACTTTACCCTATGGTGATTCACACGAAACCAGACCACACATTTGAACCTTCTCTAAGATTGGTGTTTGAATGCCAATTTATTATTATACAGTCAATAGAAGTCACTGGTTCCGACAATGAGCCGGATGATTTCAGTTCATACCACTCCATTCTATTTTCAGAAATTTATTCTAATATTATCATCCCACCTACGTTTAGATCTTCCTAATCTCTTTCCGTTTGTTTTGCCCAACAAAACACTGTTTGCTTTCCTTTTCTTTCCCATGCGGTCTACATGCCCTGCCCATCTAATCATTTGTAACTTGATTAACCTAATTATATTTGGCGAGGAGTACAATTTATGATACTGTGATTATAAAAGTATCTTGCTTCAAATTATGATGGGGCATGTTCATATGATTTTTTTGTCTAAATATAAGGTATTCTAATACAAATTAAGAGCCACGGTGGTCTAGCGGTTAGAACGCTGGCCTAGTAATCCTGGGGTCTCGGGTTCGATTCCCGGCGGTGCCCGAATTTATAACTTGTGTTGGGCAAGGCCGTGGTCTAGGCAACACGGAGATTTCCTCCGGGGGCTTCCCCGGTTTCTCCGTGGCATCCCAACAATTACTCCATTCACACACAGAAGAAGGCAATGGCAAACCACTTCTGGATCATCTGCCAAGAACGTAAATGAACAGGTGCCAGTCCGAGAAAAGAATGGAAGGATCCTGTTCCTATGGACCTGTCGTCAGGCAGAACACTAAATAAAATAAATAATACAAATTGTGATTACACAACAATCAGTTGTCACGCCGGCATCCAAGATCCATTGCTTAGAACGTCAACGTATACTTGCATGTTCCTTCTACAAAGAATTCTGAGAATTATCCCGCAGAAGAGTAAATCTGTATCGATCCATGTAACCTGAATAAGAACGTCTAGATCGACTATCGAATTGGTATTTCGTGTTCTTTTATTCCGAAACACAGGCTACACGCTACAGATGGTCAAGATTACCTACACTGCCACTATTAACAAAAGATTATATTTATTTTTCGTATACGTAAAATGTTGATTGCTCTAGATCGAAAATGTTTTACTAAAAAGCCATCTTCAGACACAAAACAAGTTCTCACAGTGGGAGGATCAATTCAAAGAGAAAGTTTGCTAAATGTTCAAGTACATCAAATTCAGTTTGCCTCCTGATTACCAAGTCACGGGATTAATAAAGTGCATGATGTTAGAAGTCTACCAGCAGAATACCAACTTTCCTACAGACACGCTAAACTACAATCGAGAGAAATGTAATTCGAATTAAAATTCGTTCTTGTAGTCAAAATTACAGAATGAAGGCATGAGCAACAAGGCAGCTGATGATTAATTGGTCAAGGAAGGAATACAACCTCACCCTACGTTAACGTCGGAGTTGGATATAGTTTCATTTATTCTTCAAAGTACATTAATTGATTGCTGCTGTCACAAATTCAAACAGCACTATCTGCACTGAAAAGATGTTATTAGTGTTTTTTCTCATGGTGTCTCACAATCAAACATCTACAGATCAGTGCATATGCGTATTCCGTATTCTCTATCTGCACGGCCTTGAATTTTTTGAAAATTTTCGATTTCATTTTACCACCAATCCACACTCTACTCGTGTAACGCAGTTCCCATTATATCTGTCAATAGTATTAGGCACTGCAAAATGTAGAAGGAAATAATTGGCACATGTTATATGATTCTGTTACGCATGTTGAACAATATTTTTAATTACTTCATATCGTATTTTGCTATACACATTTTGTGCATTCTGTACAGTTTTACATTACATGCGTTACATACAGTCATTTTACTAAACAACATACAGGTCTCGGCTATTCACTAGTTGACTAACACACAATCACTTTACTCTCACTATTATAAATTAAGAACTTCATTAACATATACACTCTCATTTTAAACACAAATAAATTATAGGTATCGAAGTCACAATCAAAATAACAATATTATAGCTTATGTTCAAGTACATACGTACATTCTAAATTGCTTCAATTGTCAGTATTATTTTGAATCTATTATCTTTAGACTGTCACAACTCACTCCCTTGTGCCTACGTTTCAAGGTGAAGATCCTAACCACGGTCCCTGATTATGACGCACGAACACACATTCTGTGGAGAGTGAGTATGTTTTGTTAACATAGTAATGTTAGTTTGAGCACCTTTGTTCTTGATATCAAATGCTTTTCACTCCACACAACATATTTACCTTAAACAAAGAAATCAATCATTCCATAACTTATTTCGATGACGTCGGTATGACACTTTCACTTATTAACTGACTATAATCTACTCCCAATTTTAACTTCGAATTTCTTACTGCAGAACGTAGATCGTTTAATTCAAAAGGAATTTTATTTTCTTCAATTTTTTTATATGTACATTCTATAAACCGAACATCCTCACATTCAGTATGTGTTCTCTATGAGAACTTCATAACTCTTGGCGTTACCTTCAGATATTTCACCGGTAAGATAAACTGAATAAGAATCAGTATTTGTTCGTTTGTTACTCAAAAAAACTTAAGATTTCTTTTATAAAATAACCTAATTTCTAACTGATTCTGCCGGCCTAAAGGACATCTCTTGGAACGATACCAGGATCTGAAAGGTTAGCTACAATTCTATTCAACAATATCACTGGTGCGCGGGTAAATGAGGTTTGAAATAATAAAAAGTACAAACGAAATATTTTGTGTTATCAGTAATTTAGTAAAACTTGTCAACTGAATTTTAATTTCATCCTTAAATTGTAAAATTATGGTTGTGTATGCCTACAATACAAAATAAATAACATTTATTTTTAGGATTTTCCTGAAATTGCTGTTATACCCTTTTGTCCCTCGAACCAGAGATAAATTTACCTAACTACACATTTTTAAATTCATGGAACAGCTTCATGACATCCCCGCCTGGTAAGAAGAGTAGTTAACTCGTGAATCTTTAAATCTTTTAATGACTGTTAACTGCGGTAAATAATTACGGTCACATCATCGTTAATAGGGCAAACGGTTAAATAAGTATCAGATTTCTACATTACAGTGTCATAAAAAAATATTTTAATAATCACATATTAATCTAGAAACCATTTGGAAGATTTTACTTGTACACCAAAACTTAGGAGTTGTGAGGATAACATTAAGATGGATTTCAGGGAACTAGACTGTGAGCAAAGATAGCTGTTTCCTGGGTCGTTGGTATACTTCTATCAGAATACACAGCGCAACAACCCAGAAGATAGCCATCTTCAGACTCACTCCCGTGAAAACCTCAAATCCTACATAGGCAGTGAGCATCGGAGGTGGATGGAACTGAACCAGGATCTTATCACATTAGTGATGTTGAATCTCCGGGTTGTGCCGCCAAAGTGTTAGTTACCTCTCCTGCATGAAGTTACACAGTTGCTTGTGGGAAGTACAGACTGTCCCATCCAAAACGGAACTCTAACCGTAAGAGTACTTGTAAGTTAAGTGATGTCATTAAAACAAGACGAGTCGTTTTTATATGTTTTTTTTGTAAGGAAAAACTTTACAGCAGATGCCGGAATACCCACATCTCCATCAGAGACTACCATCCAACCCTTTATACGTGTTTCGGGCAGTGTTCGAAACATTGTGTTCAATATCGTGTTTCACGAGCAGTAGCAAACGATTTTGATGCTAAACAGTAGTTAAGGATTTTCACTGATTCTGCTCGTGAATGCTCGCATATGTACAACTTTTGAGCAAATTGGATGATCAGCGGCCTAGCAAACAACGTGACAATGGTTTGAGTGATAACGGAGGAGGTTGATAAAATGCATTACACTGTTTCTGATATAATTTTTATATCGCAGTACATGATTATTTTGGGTTTCATTCTAAAGGGAGCACCCTGGGGTTCACATCACAGCGGCCGTCACTCGTTTTTGCCAACGTGAAAAATTCCCACGGCATTTTCGGGACAACTAGCCTCAGAATGGGACTAAACAGACGGTCAGCTTCTTGTCCGATTATGGTCCACTGACACATTTAAGAATATCAAAGCGTGGGCTACCTGTCACGTTCTACGCCTGGGAAAGGACCCGGGTACCAATTGGACAGGAGGTTGGATAGGCCCCAGAGCCGGTCTGGACGCAGACGCTAAGGAAGAAATCCACTGCCCCTGTCGGCGATCAAAACCCGGTCGGCCAATCCCTACTCAGTCACTATCCTGACGAGTTATCCCAGCTCACCTTCGTAAAGTACTAATCCTAGATTTTTCTAAAAGGACTGAAATGAACCACGCAAACCAAGAGTTCAGTTTAAGAACAAACAGAATACAAGCCCAGCTAGGTGACCAAAATCTGTGTGTCAGGAAGGAAGCTACTTTATTAAGTTGTCATGGCTCGCACTAGTCATTGGTTCTATTAGATAAGTTTAGAATTTTTGGCTGCAGTAATCATTATACTTTAATATGACATTTACAAGGACGAATTAAAATCTGTGTTAAAATAAATGTATGTGCAGTTCAGTGTTAATGATTTTCTTTTAAAATAAATATATTCCGAAGCAAGTGATAATTTTCTTGAAGGCAGTAACAGTCTTCTGTGGTATGTTTTATAGTCTCCTTGCGGAAGAATTCTACGTGGTAAAACAATGGTTTTGGAATATTTTAAAGCTGTTTCTTTAAATAACTTTACACAGAAATAGGAAACTTCATGTTCTGAAACTCGTCATTTGTTTAATTTTATTAAATCCGCTGAAATGTCTTTGTTTCTATCTGCGTCATCCTAATTCGTACATAAGGGCAGTCATTGATTTAATTCGAAGAACCTGGGTTTGTATTATGTGTCGCATTAGGCTAGTCAGCGATTGTTCCATTTCACAGTCACTTTAAATACTGTCTCACTTTCAAAATTACTATTAGCAGAATCACGATTAAGCTGAGTGTCTCGCAGTTTGGTGATGGATGTGAGGCTATTTGCCTGCGTTTGCCTCCGCAGCGGCAGCTTGTTCCTCCTCTTCTCTTGTCATCGGAATGGTGCTGTGGTTGTACAGCCCCTGGGCCATGAGCTGCAGCGCCAGCGGATTCTTCTGTCCGCTCGCCTTCTTGATCTTGGCGCGTTTGTTCTGGAACCAGATCTTGATCTGGGCCTCGTTCAGGCCCAGTTCTCGCGCCAGTTCTGTTCGGCGTCTCTCAGTCAGGTAACGATTCTCGGTGAACTCGTGTTTCAGGCGTGCCAACTGCTCGCCGCTAAACGCTGTTCGTGGTCTCTTCTCTTCCGGCTTCTTATCTTTCCTTTTAAGACGTCTCGAACGAGGACCTGGAACATAAAATAAAGAATTTTATAAAATACGTCCATCAGGGGCTCACATTAGTGATATGGGAAGTGACGATCCCGAGGTACCCAGTGTTTTGGGGTGTAGCTGGGTCACCCTGTTTCCGGGGAAGCAGTAATGTAATAGGCTATAAGCCTTATTTGTAATTTGAGGACATTTTATTATTGGAAAATATCATATCTGTGTGGAGGGAACTCTTCCGTTCTTGTGGTCATGACTTTTTGTCGTTACTGTATGTAATAGAAGAGAGTTTACCAAAAGGGAGAGGCAAACCATCCAGCCAGGTATTAAACAGATCTCTGGGGTTGCCGAATTGTCCGTTGTGTTCGCGTATCTCACCAAAGATTTGTTTGGGTCATCCCATCCCCTTAATTTCACGCTTCACGCTACAAACCCAAACAGGAGCATTTATGATTCCTTCACATCTGACGTCCTAGTCTGAGCTTTGGCTTCAGCGAGGACTTTCACAATAACTGGGTTATGTTTGACTTATATTACCGCCACCCACGCAGTCATATAGCATGTATGGTACGTGAAATGCGGCTTTATTTCTATGGTTTCCCTATTTTTATGGGAGCCACGTGTGATTCGAAAATTTGGCACTGCAGAATTTTACTTGGATGGGAATGAGTGCTACACAGACGGCTGCAACATACCTCGGAATATTTACGTAAAAATCTATTCGACCATAGTATATTATTAATATAAATTTAAAAAAAGTTATAAGCTGTTCTGATTTGTATACGAATATACAATATTTCCAACGAACCTGACGATGAAGTGCCGGGAGGCTGCACATATTTACACACACAGACCATGAACACTCTTCACCTAATATTATCAGTAAGGTTAAGATGGGCAGGGAATGTAGAAAGCATGGGGACGTTTGTTTGCAATAACTGAAGGGAAGAGACCAGATCTAGGTACACAGTAAAAGTAAGATAATACAAAGCCGTCCCGCTGCACGCCGTGTAGGCATTTCGGGGGAGAGGTATATAGTTTCTACTCATTGCTTCCTTCGGCCCTAGGAAGAGGTCAGTGGACCCCAGAGCCAGCCTTGAAGCAGAGGCCTCTGCCCCTCTCGGGTCCAATCCGTAGTACTGTTCTGTCTGCTCCGCTGTACGTGTAGAGAGGACGACAATATTAAAATGGATCTTAGGTAAATAGGGTTTGGGGGTGTGGTCTGAAGTCAACTGTGTAGAATTTGATGTTAACCCTAAAATTAACTTCTCAAAGGTAATACTTAGTGCATTTTAAAGTAAACGTTTAACTCAAAAACACCTTTTTCTATTGCTGCATCAAAATTTGAAAATTCAAACACAGCTACTGAGCTGCCTGATTTCAGTACGTGTTTGATATGAATAAACGTTTACGCGTACATCCTGACGTCTTCGAATTGAAGTCTGCAGAGCTACGTAACTCATCTCGTACACACAAAATTTCTTCTGCATTATGGAATTCTTCAGAGCGCACTACGTATCGAGATGAGGCCATTTAGGTTTTACTGCGCTCTAAATAAATAAGACCAAGGCATCAACAAAGGGTTCTTGAATAGCCTAGAGAATAAGTGGGCCATACAGACATCAATAGAGGGAGATGATACGTGACGTAGTTAAGCAATGAAGAGAATGTGTTTTCGAAGTCGATAAGGGAGTTACTATGTACCTGCAGTGTGATCACTGTATAATCATGCGGTTAAGCTGATTATATAGTGACCAGATGGAAAGCAAACTAAGTATCAGAGCTAATAGTACACTTCATAAATGAGAAATGCAGTAGAATATAAGGTAGCGTGAAGTCAGCTTGCTTCTGTATTGTAAGAGATTAACTACAGTCCAATTATTTACGACTATGGATAACGTTTACCATGGTTTGTGATAATGATTAATTCATTATACCAGAATTATGTTAAATATTATCGATTGTTTGAGGAATGTTTGATATAATTACCATTCCTGGCTCGATCTCTCCGTATAATGATTGGTGTAAACAAATCAAAGTAACTATTAGTTTAGTCTGATAAAGTTCCGTGTTCAATATTAACCTTCGCCAATAATTTTAAAACAAGAAAAATACCAGTATAATAAAAGAATGGATTGCAGACGCAAGACGTATCTAAAACATCGAGAAATGTCTAGCATAATTAATAGATTTATGACAGAAATTATGTCCTATAGAAAGATTTCTGTAAGATTTGAGGTTTTCACAGCGGTGAGTATGAAATTTTTTGTTTTAGTAATACAATAAAGAAGGCTACGGAGGCTAGACGTGAGGTATTGTGCACACACGAAAACAAGCCTTTGGGCTTCATAATGGAAAGCAGGAGTTTTCTTGATTGGCTTCTACGTAAGGATTCTTCTACAGAGCAGGCTTAGTTAGTTGTTGCCAGGTATCACAACTACAACACCGATTGAATGTAATTAAGAACATGGAATGAAAATTATAGGAGATTCTTATTTCTGCATTTACATGCGTTATCTTCCTCAGTCGTACTTATAAGGAGGGAAAGTTGTTCGTGAAGAAAGAACTAGTAAACAGAGCTTCATAGCTAATTTTATGAAACTGTGGATGTTTGCTTACTAGAGAAATATCGAAATTTTGTTACTTCGCAATTGGCTTTCAGCAGCAGAGGTTAGCGACTATTGTGAGTCTATTCTCTGGACAGGACACGCGAAACATAAAATCTTGCCAGAGACTGAAAGCAACGCCGAGCTCACTAAGCAGACGTATCACTGGTAACCAAGAATAACCAAGTTGCTTCAGATTCATTGCAACACACCTATTCGTAGCGGAGGACTTACGGCATCCAACTGGAGGACACTGGATGTTACTTGTCGTGAGGGTCTTAAGGGGGCGAATATGAAGACGATTGGCTTCTGAGACTTGAATGGTGTAGTCTGGTTAAAGTTTACCGACGTTTCATAGTGCTTTGCTGCCTCCATCATCAGCACAGAGAGTCAGTCATCGCCGTGATGATGAAATCGTTACTATAGTTGTGCCAGATTACGCGACGCAACGTCTCAGAAGACAGTCGACTTCAAACATTTATTTTGTGGGCTAATCTATAAGCCACTGTGGAGAAAGTGTTACTGCCAAAATTTATTTGTTTTTTTTTCTTTAATTTGTTGATAAGGCTTCGAAGTGAACGGAAGGTTGTTTGTTAAGTGCCCTGAATGATGAGCACTAGTTTTTGTCTACTTTAGACGACTGTCAACCAACCAATGTAATACATAAATTATATACACTTTATATATCAGCATGATGTCTCTCTCAACGATATCCCGTGCGACAAACAACCGAACAAAAGTTTATAGTATATTACATTTTTGGATACTTTGATATAGCCCATGTATTGATTTCTGTATTGCAATGTATTCTATTTATATCTTGCTAGCTAAAGAATGTAATAATTTGAATCAGTTTCAATTCTTGGACATTGGGCCTATTCGCAAAGGTCCTAAATGCATTTACAAACACTGACAGGGAGATAAACCGAAAATCATGATGATGATGATAATTTATTGGGTCATGTAGCATGCACATTCACTCCCATCTACTGCTGAGGTTAAGAATGCGTGCAGCTGTAACCCAATTTCCTCATACTTTGTCATGGCTTAGTTCTTAATTATAGCCACGGTGGTCTAGCGGTTAGAACGCTGGCCTTGTAATCCTAGGGTCTCGGGTTCGATTCCCGGCGGTGCCCGAATTTATAACTTGTGTTGGGCAAGGCCGTGGTCTAGGCAACACGGAGTTTTCCTCCGGGGGCTTCCCCGGTTTCTCCGTGGCATCCCAACAATTACTCCATTCACACACAGAAGAAGGCAATGGCAAAGCACTTCTGGATCATCTGCCAAGAACGTATATGAACAGGTCCCAGTCCGAGAAAAGGATGGAAGGATCCTGTTCATATGGACCTGTCGTCAGGCAGAACACTAAATAAATATAAATAAAATAGTTCTTAATTAGGCACGGGGACAATTTCACCTTTAATTCTATTCTTTGCATATGAGGACCATCTTGACAAAGCAAATGTTTAAGCTGGAGGGTTTATATTATATTCTGGAAATGACACGACCGATATTCAAGCGAGAACGTAGCTGCAGTACGCAAGGGTTGTGTTTAAAAATATATTACGTTTTAGATCACAAGTAGCCAGGTTACAAATTCTTTTTCATATGCAATATGTTATATAATCTCTGGCAAAAGAAGGAAAAAAGAAACAAATAAATAAATATACAAACACATTCACTCATCTCAGTGGACTAATAGTTCTCCTTTCATTGAAGAAAATAATAAGACGAGAATAAAGAGAGAAAAGAAAGCGAAAATAATAATGCCTATGCGATTGTTGCACTGAACTGTGTCCACCCCCCCCTTTTGACGAACCTCCTCACTTTACCCCATAATTACATTGTCCAGGTGGTCTGGTTCCCAGGTCTATCACAACAAAAGAGGAACTAGGGTGGAGATGACATGGTCCGCCATGTTGCAGGAGCATCATCATAATTCTCTTCCATCCTCCTGGTTGATGACATTTGTCATGATGTCAAGATAAAAGTGATCCATCTCTCTAGTTACTGAAGTATCCACTTTCTGTGAGATCTATTCCACGTGTCCAGTCACGTTGTGATATCAGTTGTAATTTCAAATTTAGATTGTAGTTTTTACAAAAGCTACGGACTAGGATTACTGTCATTGGTAACGCAGCGTTCACGACGACGTCAGTGAGGGGTCATTTTCATACAGCAGTGTTCTTGAGGCAAACAGTCGCTCAGTTACTCGAGATATTTTCCGCCTCACGTGGGAACTGGAGGCCAATCATCGTGGTCGCAAGAGGTCCCCATTAGTCATTATCCTGAAACAGCTGAATCTTACCCATATCCTACAACCCTGTTTCTTTAAGATTTATTTTAATAACATCCTTCCATCTGTGAGGTGACTTTTGAACGAATCAGAAAGGGAAAAGCTCAGCGAATTTAAATAATTTTGGGTCTATCATATATAATTTGTTTAAAATCGGTACCGTAATTTGGGTTCTGTTATCAATGAACGGACGGGCGGACGGATAGGTGCCCTTCTAATTTTTACGCAGCTCAAGACTACGTAACTGATAAGATTTGTATATCACTATATAATTTTTTTAATATAACTTTGCTAGTCCTCTATAACTCGTACTGAATCTATTACAGACCTTGATTCTTCAATTTTCTTTGAAACGAAACGAGCGTAAAAGTGCCGCATATATTACACGTTTTGTGCAGAGGGTGAGAGAGAACCATGAAATCGCACGGACATATAAGACAAATAAATTTACACATCACAAATTCCAAACAGACCACAATCACTTCTATTATTTCAGATTACAGTAAGCACGCCTGTTCACTTCGGAAACCTTTCACTGCTAATATTCAATTCTCAGTTTACATTACAACCCTTTAAAAAATTTCAACAAAATTTATGCTACCGATCCATTGTCTCATATAATTTTACTGTAGCTGCTAAAGGGGAGTTGAATTAACATTATAATCAGTTGATTCTATAATGACATATCTGAGGTTACACAAAAAGATGAAATGGATTATAGATGGAAGAATTAGATACGCGTCAGTGAATGGAACCACTTTACAGAAACCTGGTGTCTCGTGACAAGATTAATAAATTAGTTTATTTAAGTCGCGTTTTGTATCTTTGTTGCACGCGAAGTTGCTTCCCCGTCAAGGGTTTCTTCGTCATTATCCCCCCACCACTCCAAGTTGTCATCATGGACTTAGCAACAGTTGTCAGGTTGCTAGGGACGACGTCGGATTCCAGACCTTTATTTTCCACACAACTCTGGACATGCGAGAAAGCAATGAAAAAAATCTACCTTTTTCTATCGGAATATGCAAAAAATTGGTACGTAAAATATAGAATCCGTCCACGACAGGCCTGGGTACAACGATCCTTTTGTGACCAATGCAAATATAATTTTAAACCTGTCTATTAGAGTTCCTTTCTTTAATACAGACACAATCGACATTTCCTGATCCAATAAAACACAGTAACCTTAAACTGCATACAGCCTTAGTTCACATATACACTGGAGGATGGGTTTTCGATGTCATCCACTCTGAGGTCTTACGATTTCTTACTGAAAGCAACAGCGAACCCACGAAGCACAGCCCTGTAGACCTTAGTAGTAATTCAGCTGATCACAGAATTTTCTGCCTCCTGTGGAACTCGTAGGTTCATTATCGTGTCCACAATCGCACTTCAATAGCCCACAAGCTTATTCTAAGTCAGATTAATTCATTAAACAACCACGTACCATATATTATTAGCCAGGATAGCTCAGTCAGTATAGTGACTAGCTACAGGCTGGATGACCGGGGTTCGATCCCCGACGGGGGCAGAGGATTTTTCCTCTAGCCTCTGCGTCCAGACCGGCTCTGGGGCCCACCCAGCCTCCTCTACAATGGGTACCGGGGTCCTTTCCCGGGGGTAAAGCCGGCCGGGGCGTGATGCTGACCACTCACCCCCATCTAGTGCCGGGGTCAAGGAAGAGAGGAGCTATACCTCCACTCACCCCAAACGCCTACATGGCGTATAGTGGGACAAACTTTACTTTACTTTTACCATATATTATTATGGTTCAATGTAATACTTTCTTACCACGAGGAACTTAGCGAAATACAAGATCTGGCTACAAATGTTGTGTATGATAAGACCTTGGAAGTGATAAATCACAGATAAAGATCCCAGTGTGGACATTTATAAAAACTTCACGCATGTAAACATAATGCGGACAAATATCTTAACGAACAGCATATTATTACATCAAATGTGCTGTTAAGCCTGTTATTAAAATATCATGGAACATCTACATGTGAAAGAGTTTTTGGCTTTGCTGACCCAATGACCGTTCCCATCACCCAGAACCACTTCAGAAAACAGCCACCAGTGGCGCGAGTTCTCTGTCTCCCAGCCAAGAGGTCCATGAAACACAACTTCATGGACGTTTCGCAAGTGATGCTAATTTGTGATTTAATTTTACGCAAGAGGTGTAAACGAGCTTAATTGTGCTCAACCTGTTGAGACACACAACACGTTTAAAGCAAGTGGTCGCACTACTGAATACGAACGCACTCAGCTGAAACCGTGTGATGAATGACAACATCGACCTTGTATTTTAGAGTAATTATCTAACAGCCGATAATATTTTAATAGTTCTATACCACTTCAGTTGCAATTTATTATAGATTTCACGCAATTTTACGTGTGAACATTATTGACAAACACCCGTGTTTGTTGGACCAATGTAAACGTCATACAAGGAACAATGATTCTGACCCCGAGAGGCCAAAGGGCGTTTGATATATTGTTGACACGAAGTGATATACGAGGTGCGATCGGAAAGTTTCAAGACTGCGCCTATAAAAACCCGTACACTGATCTCAGGTATTAAATTCATCCATCACCCTCGAAGTAGTTCCCCTGGGAGTGAACACAACGATCCCAG
Source organism: Zootermopsis nevadensis (assembly GCF_977971745.1). Lineage (NCBI taxonomy): Eukaryota > Metazoa > Arthropoda > Insecta > Blattodea > Termopsidae > Zootermopsis > Zootermopsis nevadensis. The sequence continues at coordinate 5,942,149 of NW_028259151.1, read as the reverse complement.
CGCCGCTGCCAAGCCTGGAAGCATTCCTGGAAATCTTTCTTTGTCAGCCTGTCAAGCACCATCTGCGATTCTGCCTGAATCTCTTCTATCGTCTCAAATCTCCTTCCCTCTAGCTGAATTTTCATCTTTGGGAAGAGGAAGAAGTCACACGGCGAATAAGGATGGTGCGGGATGACGGCCATGGTGTTTGAGGCCAAAAACTGGCGAACTTTGAGGGCGGTGTGCGCTGGCGCGTTGTCATGATGCGTCGCATGTGGAGTTCTTCCTTTAGAATCAGTTGACAGGTCCCATAGCCTATCCCAACAATGTCGCACAAGTCGTTGATGGTACGACGTCGATCTTCGTGAATGGCCTGCCGAATCTTCGTAACATTTTCGGCCGTTGTGCTCGAAGATGGTCGTCCAGAACGCTCGTCATCATCGACAGAGGTTCGGCCATTTTTAAAACGTGAATGCCACACAAAAGTTTGTGCACGACCCATTGCGGACTCCCCAAATGCTTGCTTTAGCATTTCATAGGTTTCCGTAGCCGTTTTGGCGAGTCTTTGGCAAAATTTGATGCAAACGCCATTCCGAAATCGCAGGAGGGTCGGTGTAATGCACTACCAAAACGCCCGTAACTAAGAAAGAAATGCTAATTCGATGATGCCGGCTGGCACACTGATTCACTATGAATATAGGCCGCACCCCCTAGCGGCAGAAGCTCGTACTACATCCGGTTCGCCCTCTATTGACACAGTCTTGAAACTTTCCGATCGCACCTCGTATAAGTTTATTCTTGTCTTCCCTTCAGATTTCCCTACTGAAATTGTGTACGTATTTCGTATTTCTCTCATGTTCCAACCATTTAATCCTTCTTTGTTTCATTACTCTAATAATAGTGAAGTGTACAAATTGCGAAGTTTCTCATTATGTAATTTTTCCATTATCCTCGCACTTTCTTCATCTTATTATCTTATATTATCCACAGTATCCTTTAAAACGACACAACTTTTATTTTAATAAAACGTACTGAGTGTGTTTAATAAGGCCCGAAGATTTATTTTAATTACAATGAAACCTATGTTTCTTGTGTACGGAATCTGGCAAGCTGCAGCCTATGACGGCATACTCTATATATCATTACAGAATCTGCATATCTTTTAACTAAGAAAAGGCACGTAGGCTGTATTCGAACCAGAGATCAAAAGGAACGGGGGTTTTCGTAATACATTTCCAAGACATCAAAGGTCTCCAGTAAAATCAAACGAAAATATTGTATAATATAATGTTTCACAGCTGTGCAACAACAAAGTATATTTTTGGAAATTGTAATTACAAAATAATTTGAAATGCAGTTATTTTATTTTCAGAGGGTGTCCATTATTATAAATTATTTAAAATGATAAATAATGACACGAAACCTTCTATGATGGACTGCTCTTGGCATACGTACAGTTGGTTATGTTAGGTCAAGGAACTTTCAGATGGGAACCCTTGGTGGCCCGACATATGAAACCTGACGTCAGCAAGCCTAATTATGATTGATAAAGTGTACGTTGGCGCGGTTACATTCCACTGACTTGAAGAACTGAGACCGCCTTTACTACACACAGACCATTGGAAAACACTGGCCCCTCTTTCATAATGGGATTTACATTACGACTGAGGTTGGTATGATTATATCCCGAACAAGGCGATGGTTACGTGGCGAGAAATGGAACTAATCATTCAACAGAGCGTGTTGCTATGCGACCACAACATTCTGTTATTAACAGCGCCCTCACTGGTTGCATAACCACTGGCCTGTTTAGGAATATACGTTCTAACGTTATCTTTCATGCGTCCACGTGAAACGTAGGTCAGCGCTATCTAAGCAAACAAAATAGGTCTAAACCGGCATTAGAACTCAGAGTAATTGTTTAAATTACAAAAAAACTGAAGGTGAATTTACAAAAACAATTGTTTGAAGTATCCCGTATTGTATTGTATTTTATTGTATTTCATTCTAAACTGTTCTATTATATTCTGTTCCACTGTATTATACCTTATATGAATGTTAACATAAAATTTTGTGTTCTAACTGAAAAGACTTTAATTTTGGTCTTCTGAGTTTTGGCGTCAAATATTGTTGTAAATGGTTACAACTTTTCAAAATTGAAACGGAGACGGTAGTTCCCTCCGAAATGATGGCAATCATTTACCAATAAATACGCTTCCAAAATCCAGATCACACTAAATATTTCGTTAAGAATATTTCGGTGGAGCATATGTCTTCTGGGGAAGATCATAGCTGCTCATCTATGAAGTAAATTGCCTACTTAACTTACATCGTCGGGGCAATCTCACCCCTGAAACGACGATAAATTCCCACTAGACTACATGGTACAACAACCCAGAAGACAGCTATCTTATTACACTACAGTTCGATTGTGTGTTTCTTCATATTTGGTATAAATGAAAGACAAATTTGCTCTTACTGAAACAATATATATATCGTTAAAAATATCGTTCTATCTACCGTTTATAGTTAGGTATTTAATACCTTGCCTCACTCCCAACACCGCCTCCTTTCAAATCCTTACATTCTTATCATTCGCGAGCACCTTCTAGACAAATCTATGTTATATAGTAATGTAGTTGAAACAGCACTGTAAAAGAACATAAGAACCTATCAAATCCTCCCACCCAGTACTTCAAGTGTTTATTATCTAAACTCTGGTTATCATTAGGTGTGTGTTCCTGCAATGCGTTAGTAGAGGGAGGGACACACTGAGATTTCTGGGAAGTCAAGCGAAGTGGTAAGAGCACAGAACGCATGTTTCAAGCTTGGAACGTATTTGAAATGTAGTCTAGAAATTTTTGTGTCCACAAATATTCTTCTGTAAGAACGCTAGAATTCAGTGTAAGACAATACAACCTTGAGAGATACTTGACTTAATAAAGAAATTTAAGTTAGGTGAATCTTTTTTGATGTGCGATACAGGTTTTATCATTTATCCTACCTTCATTCCGAATATATAAAATCTCGCTTGGATTTGCCTCACTTCGTGTTCTCAAGCTCGCAATTCCTTATCAGACAGCAACCACTTCTACAAGCTGGAATGGGGAAGGACTGATTGATTTCTTATTAACATTAAATCGCATTTTATAAGAAAGTGAAAACAGACAATCGCTTACGACTTGTTTGTACGTCGGTCAACTATTCGGCGGGCCTCGTCTGCGACTTTATAAATGAGTTACAATAAAATTCGAAACAGATATATTTGTTTCTAACATTAACATTCTGACAAAAAACCACCACTAGATTTGCAACTAAACGAAAACACTATTAATATTATTCAGAAAGTAATTAAAAATGCGCCAAACTCATCACTGTCGAACGATTAAATGATTAACTAGTTTATAGAAATAACTGATAGAAATATAATTTTAATGGAATTATGACTTCATTATTAATTATATTAGTAATAAATATAATTTCGAATCTGAATGTAGAAAAAGCTTCGTTCTTTTCAATTAAGCATTTGTAAACTTTTCAGAGGTCCTTGCTGCCTGCATCATCAGGTCGATGACTCATTGCCTTGATGATAGAGGAATAGAACTCTGAAACGTTTGTAAACTTCTACACAGACTACACAATTTTACAACCTAGAAGACAGCAGTCTTCGAACTCACCGTCGTGAAAACCTCAAATCTAACTCTGTATTAAAGTTTAAAACATTGTAAGAAGATATTTACTGAGAATAAATTTTGCTACAAATTTAAAATTATTTCCTTAGTGTAAAATGTTATTGGAATTGTGAAGAGATCGTTTATAAACCGTGCAAAATATCGCGTAATCAAATCGAGGAGGGTCATTTGACATGAAATTTAATTCTTCGCCCAGATGGAAGCATGCACGTCCATACTGTATGAGAAAGAATGTTAAAGAGAAATTTGGACGGATAAGTGAAAGTACGAGGATAATGGAGAAATATATATCATAAGGTGTTTCATAAATTGTGTTGTAGTTAGTAACTAGCCTATTCTTAGAGTTCTCGAATAAAGGAGGATGAAATGTGTTAGACATCCAAATAACATAGATGAGAAATGCATACCGTTACCAAATTTGTTGTTGGACAAACTTATGGGAAGAGACCGTTTGTAGAACCCACATGCGTAGTAAGAGGATATTACTAAAATGGAATTTGACTAAAAAGAAGTGACAACGCGAACAGGATTCAGCTATGGAACACGGAAATACATTTTCGTTTACAATGAAATGCTGGTTGATCTGCTAAGCTACTAACAGCTTCTCAAGGACTCTGCTGTACGGAATTATTTGAAATCTCTCATTTAATATTCATAACAATGGTTGGAACACCTGGGGAAGGTTATTATTCTGGCACATACGACAGCGGATTTAACAGGACGTCCGTGTGAAAGACACGTGGAACTACAGTCCTGTGTAGTATGCATGAAGGTTCAATCTATTATGCGTTTCTATGCGTGAAAATGTATTTAAATACAGCGGAAGTGTGTTGAGGAAACAGACCATCAGCGAAGTTCAGTGGAGTTATGGAGCCGCCGGTCAATCCCGGCGGCGGCGCGCGAGTGCACTCTTGGGTCGGATCATATCTCGAGCGACGCGGGTGGTCCGCCTCGTTGCTACATTCAGCGCGGTCCGTAGTGCTGTAGCATAGGAACACTTCACTGCTGAAACCCATAACGCAGAAGGCGCACGAACTACGGAACACCAAAAATAGACGAACACTTTATGAAATGTGTATCATTCGAATGAGATGCAGAACAGAAGGCACTTTCTTCAATGTTTGGTTCAGAAGCTTCAAGTTTATTACGATAAGATCAGTTAGAGTGATGAGATGGGCTGGGCATGTAGCGCGCATGGATGGGACAAGATGTGTGCACCGGGTATTGGTTGGGAAGCCTGAGGAGAAGAGACCGCTGGGGAGACCTAGACGTAGATGGGAGGATAATATCAAGTGGGATCTATGGGAGATAGGAGTTGAAGGAGACTGGATTTCGTTGGCCCAGGACAGGGTCCAGTGGAGGGCTTTGGTTAATTCGGTGATGAACCTTCGGGTTCGGTAAGCCATCTGGTTGGTTGGGTCCACTATTTGGGAAGCCTGAAGGGAAGAGACCGCTGGGGAGACCTAGACGTAGATGGGAGGATAATCTCAGGCGGGATCTATGGGAGATAGGAGTTGAAGGAGACTGGATTTTGTTGGCCCAGGACAGGGTCCGGTGGAGGGCTTTGGTTGATTCGGTGATGAACCTTCGGGTTCGGTAAGCCATCTGGTTGGTTGGGTCCACTATTTGGGAAGCCTGAAGGGAAGAGACCGCTGGGGAGACCTAGACGTAGATGGGAGGATAATCTCAGACTGGATCTATGGGAGATAGGAGTTGAAGGAGATTGGATTTTGTTGGCCCAGGACAGGGTCCGGTAGAGGGCTTTAGTTAATTCGGCGATGAACCTTCGGGTTCCTTAAGCCATCTAGTTAGTTAGTTAGTGATCAGCTGCATTTGTTATAAAGCAACAGTACGTGTCAGGTTAAACGAATTGAATTCTCCGATGAAGATTTCACGTGATTCAGAAAAATTAAAGATTTTTAAGAAAGTAGAAAGTGTATTGAATTTCCGGTAACTATTTAGGCTCATGGACAAACACCTACTAACGTGTCGCAGTTGTGGAAGACGTGGCGGTAGACGGACGGGTCATAACAATTTATTTTAAGGACACAGAGCAGGGATTTGTAGACTGGATTCACCAGCCTCCGGATGTAGACATTTTGCGGGGCTCTTTCGAACATGGATGTGATTCTTCAGCTGAGAAGTGATTATTCCTGACTGGCCGAGCTACTGTCAGCTTCTCAATAAAGACCATGGTTCATGCAGAATTATAAACATGCTTCTTGGAGTTAGTTAATCTATTACAAACATTGTATTTAATTGGATTTACGGACCTAAATATAATAGTAAAATCAAGTCACAAAGAATACCAAACTGTCTCTGGCTTAAAATACGCCGGCTAAAATATTTAATTATAAAACACATTTAGTGTTAAGTGTTGCTTTTTTTCTCTATCGTTGTGAATGTTGGCCTCTCACGTTAATGGAAGAAACAGCAAACGAGGGGCTTCATTATCCCTTCTCTTGGTTTAATACTATTATGGTCATTAAATCAAGTAGAGTGAGATGGGCATGACATGTAGCAAGAACAGGAGGGTTGAGAAATAAATGCATATTAGTAGAAAGAAATGAGATAACTCGAAAGCTCTTGGATATTTCCAACACTCGCTATAATATTAAAGGAGATCATACAGGATTGGGGTGTGAGGGTGTGGACTGGATTAATCTGGCTCTGGAAAGGAATTAGTGACAGGCTGATGTGAACATGTTATGAACCTTTAGGTTTAATTAGATGTGGGCAATTTTTTAACCAGATAAGTGAATATTAGCAACTGAAGAAGTACTTTACGTGTAACTAACATGTGCATCATTTTATCCCTGCAACTGAACGCAGAAACCGTTGTGTCTGTGTCTTTCAGCATTTTTATACGTACGCAGGCTATTCAGAAAATTCAGGAAGCAGACATTCCAATTCCTCATATGTAAATGATTCAACGCGGTTGTTTGTGGATATTGGAAACGTGTTATTTCTCGAGTTCTGTAAAATTCATAGGCATTTATTCTGGAAATATCTTCTCTATATATTCCAATGCGATGATTTACATGACTTTGTTCGTTCACCTGCTAAAAAGTTTCCATTTCGCCTATATCCGGTCTCTGATTGTGATTCACCATCTCAATTAACGTAATACAGAATGTATTATGACGTACGGTCACAGTATGGCTGCTGTTGACAACTTAATGATTTTCTGTAGCAGTAAAATTAACGAAGAGTTTGTAAAGTCAAAACATAAGAAACATGGATCAGATATAATATGAATCCAATATAACAAGATGTTTGCCCTTCGAGTTGTGTCGCCGTGTAGTCTAATAGAATTTTATTTCCGTTTCATATGTGCTTGCTGCAATCATATCTGAAACGTCGGTGAAATTCTATCAGACTACATGACACTACAACCCAGAAGAGAGCCATATCCAGACTCACCGCCGAGAAACTGAAATTTTACTCGATAAAACCATTTTCGACACGGGATGAGTAATTTTACTGATTGCGATCGTCGTATTTCATTTGATATTTCATATTTCCTTGTGCATATTTTACAAGAGCCTAGCATTTGACCTCATTCATCCAGTGAACGTCCTCACATCCCATCGCTTTAAAACTAATTTTGATTACAGGTGGTCCCTGTGCTTCCGAATTTCTTGATAAATCTTTGTATGTATAGCTTATATTTTTCAAGTGTGCTACATGTCTTCTACGTGCTATTATTATTATTAATTTTCGTATGTAATAAATCTAACGTTGTGCCAAATGTCTATTCACGCTGAAGATTGCTGTCATACATGAACTCTAAAACGTCGGTGGAAATCTACCAGACTACAGGGCTCAACAACCCAGAAGACAGCAATCTTCAGCGTGAATAGAAGTGAAAACCTCAAATTTTATTGACGATGTCTGCATCTTCTGCACTGAAGAATTCTGCACTGTATCGGGATTAACGTATGAGAAGTGTTCTTAATGACTGTGGAAAGAGGCGCTGTGAGTTGGTGACGCTTACAAGAAAAGGAATTTGTCTGTCCCGTGTACATTACTGCTCGCCCTCTCATTGGACTATTTCTCAACAATAGTGACAACTACACGGCTGTTCTCACACTTGCTTCTAAATCAATCCGCCTTTGTAGTTTGTTTCAAGATGTTTCGTGGTGACGAGGAAATTACAATCAAATTCTCTCTCTTCTTCTATACCTTGGAAGTCTATTATTGTACTATTTTGTTGAAAAATCAGCTTCTGTTGTAACAAGTTGGTACAAAAGGACAGAACGAACTTCTGACATACTTGTTGCCTACGAAAATTGAATTAGGTTTCTTGGTATGGTTAAAGAAATACTGAAAGGGTAACAAAAAGTGTCATGATGGAATCGAATAATTGAATCTAGAGGAGGCTCACGAAAGCGATGGTGTAACACAGGCGTTGTTAGGCTAATTGTGGTCATTACTTCAGCGTTATTTTCCGATACAAAGTCAGAGGCAAGGACACTCATAGCGCTTTTGAAGTGATGAAGCTCTATGGTAATGCGTTCTTTCGATATTCGATACATATCATTCGCCTAAGTTATGATTCAGCTGCTCAATTTGAACCTGTTCACGTAAACGCACAGCTGGTTTATCTCATATTTCTACACAAAACAACTTAATTCTCGAAAAAACTTTTAATCGCCCTGATGATAGATGCAGCAAGGACCTCTGAAACACTGGTGAACTTCTAGACTACACGACCCTGTAATCCATAAGACAATAATTTTGAAATATATTTTTATTTAGAATGTCTTTACACTTTCGACATTTCACATGGCAGAGATTTCTTATAGCATATGCTTTTGTATGCTCCAATAAATATCTTCCTGGTACTGTGGAACCAGGAAGTTATCAGCGGTTTAATAAAAGGCCAGATATAAGAAACCTTTACGAAACGTGTTCAATCTATTCCACATTATCATGACTGTTTTTCGGAGATAAATTTATTTATTATCTAACATTCCACGTCTGCTGTTACTAGCAAGATTAAAAGAAACGATTCTATAAAATTTTGGACATACTTGCCACCCCACACCTACTGTAAGCAAACATTTTATCCCTCGGATTTATTACTATTAGTTAGGGAACGAGTATTAATAACAGCCCTCTCAATTTTTGACATATTTTTACTACTTTACTAGAAATACAGTTTAAGTATTCGTGTTTTTTCCGTCTAATCACAATTGTATATAAATAAAATTATACATAAGATATTAAAATATCATTTAAATATTTGGTACATCTTTTTACTACATGTATATACATAAGATTATAATTTTTAACTTTTAACTTTACACCTGAAGATGGTTCAATGTAACCGAAACATGTAGTAAAAAGATGTACCAAATATGTAAATGATATTTTAATATCATATGTATAATTTTATTTATATGCAATTGTGATTAGACGGAAAAAACACGAATAATTAAATTTTAATTCACAATATGACGCAATTATATCAACTTAGAAATACAGTTTTTGTTATGTCCGTCAGAATATGTGGTCCCTATTTGAACAAATCGTCAGAAATCGTGGACTTTATTCAACTTGAAAAGTCATTACATCGACTGATTAGAAGCCCGGTATTCAATCCTATCTTTAGCCACTTAAATCCATTCGACATCCTCACACGCTATCGCAAGATCTTATATTTCCTTCCAATATGATCTTCTCACCTGTTTCTAGAATGTCCAAGTGGTCTCAGGTTTTCCGAATAATTCTGTATGCATTTTTCATTTCTAGCATGCCCTACAAGAACCTTCCTTTGTTATTTCAACACACTCAAAAAAGATTACAAATTATCTTCCTCCTTATCACGTAATTTTCTCTATTAAATCGTCCTCATAGATGCAAATTTTCTCTTCAGAATTTCTTTCTCAGACACCTTCCAGGTTTGTCTTTTGAAGAGAGGCCGAATTTCGCACCCCTATACAACGGAAATAGCCTTATATATTTGGAAAGGAAGGCATAGGACTTCAGAGGGCTTAAACGACGAAGACAAGTGTTTCATGTTCATGCTGTACCAGGACCAAAGAACGACGCCATGATGCCTTTCACCCGACGCGGAGGCGACGACTGAAATTTAACACTGGCCGGAATATATTACATTTCCTCAGGAGAGCCAGTATAGAGTGCTGATTAGCATATTGGCAACAGATAATTAAAGAATGCGCCAATTTTGCTGAGTTAAGATTTTTTATAATTTGAAACAACAACATGGCGGCCACGTGAACTCAAATTATACTTAGCTTCCGATGTCATGATAATAAATAAGAAACGAATTTAGCGAGGCGTGTTAAATTTTATATGAAGGCAGATTTTAAACGTAAATACGACTTATATATAAAATATTTTGTGTTAAATTATAAATATGGCAATGATACGAAACTTTGATATTATATCTAATAAATTTAATTTGCGTCGTTGTCAGGTGAAAATTTCACACAGAACCGGATTGCTAAATTGTAAACTAATTACATAATTTACATAATTCATAATCTCACTGGACTGAAACACTTGAAGGAGCACAGACCAGAAGTTCTAGTCAGAAGCACCTGCTTATTCTTTCAAACTATTTCACGCTTCTCGTTGCCAAGCCCGTTTGTGTCCACGGACACACGTCTTCAAAGTCGAGATATTGAAACACAAATTTGGCCCGCTGTCTGTATTCGTCTTTGGTGTATAAAATATAATCCAACTTCACTGTTAGTAAGCGTAGGCCGGGCTTGTATCTATTTATTTGAAAAGAGTCGAAACAGAGATCTAACATCGTACGTCTGACTGAAAATGAGGCCACGCCCCCTGTATTAAGCGAAGGAGGGGCTCTGGACTAATTAGCGAATTACATCGCTTATTGTATTCGTGGTAAATGAATAAAAAAGAAACTGAAAGGAAAAACGTAGAAACAAATAAGGGAAGAAGGAAAATACCGGAACGAAAAGTAGAGAATTAATACAGAATAAAGGACGAAAGAGATAACATTGCCTGAAATATAGCCCTAGGCCTGTAAACCTGTGCAAGTAGCTAACCATTTATCATATAAGATACGTCTTGTGTGATGTGAATAAAGAAACAGAGAAATGCTTTTTTTTAACTGCAAAACGCAATTAAGATAGAAGTTTTTGTTATAGGAACGGCGGGATATTCCTTTGAAAATGCGTTTCATATTGCCGCATTACAGGAATTAGTTTAAAATTCATTTTCAAGATAAGAGACAGCGCTACGAGTCTTAACACAAATGAAACACAAGTAACTAAAATACTTATTAGATAATGTGTTTTTGTAAGAAAATTTCGCATTTGTATGCCGCAAATAACTCGCTCCAAATTGGATATCTCGACTGTTCAATCGATCAAACCTCTTGTGTGCGTGTCTGGAATATTTACGTCATTTCACTCTAATCAAGTTGACTTGTTGAAGCCGAAATATCTTAAAAACTAAGCCAAGCCATCTTAAATACGAGGTCAGCAAAGAGATATGCTAATAGCTGAAGCCCCTAGCTTATGATCTAGGTTAAGATAATGTACTGTTGGTCCTGGATGAGACAGAAAATTATGGAGGAATGGTAGAATGATGAAAGAAAATATCGATTTGGCGAATTTTGTTAGCTGAAAACTCGTCTGTTCAAGCTCCACTGTGGAGGAACGTCTGGAGAGTAGAATGTTGGCTGCATAATGAACCCTTACGCACGACGTACATAATGTCGCATAACTAAGGTCAAAGTTAAGTCAAACAGCCTAAGAAGATCTGTAACTTTGTGCTTCGGAAACGTCCTCAGAACAGGAATGTGATTTAGTGACTGTCTTGAGATCTTCTGCAAGCTGCACTTCTTAATGGCAGTTTATTATTATTATTATTATTATTTAGTGTTCTGTCTGACGACAGGTCCATATGAACAGGATCCTTCCATCCTTTTCTCGGACTGGGACCTGTTCATATACGTTCTTGGCAGATGATCCAGAAGTGGTTTGCCATTGCCTAGACCACGGCCTTGCCCAACACAAGTTATAAATTCGGTCACCGCCGGGAATCGAACCCGGGACCACAGGATTACAAGGCCAGCGTTCTAACCGCTAGACCACCTCTTCATATTATTATTTAGTGTTCTGTCTGACGACAGGTCCATATGAACAGGATCCTTCCATCCTTTTCTCGGACTGGGACCTGTTCATATACGTTCTTGGCAGATGATCCAGAAGTGGTTTGCCATTGCCTTCTTCTGTGTGTGAATGGAGTAATTGTTGGGATGCCACGGAGAAACCGGGGAAGCCCCCGGAGGAAAACTCCGTGTTGCCTAGACCACGGCCTTGCCCAACACAAGTTATAAATTCGGGCACCGCCGGGAATCGAACCCGAGACCCCAGGATTACAAGGCCAGCGTTCTAACCGCTAGACCACCGTGGCTATTTAATGGCAGTTTACAGAACAGAATGTAAAATGTTTGTTTTATTACCCACTTTGTCAAAATAAACATGGGACAGTGGCCATAGAATTTTAAAATGGAATCCTGATTAGAACTTTAGTGTTCCAGTAGGGCGAAGAACATTAATGGTCAGAATTTGTCACTGTCTATGTACCCAAATTAAACTTACAAATTTTCAATTTTATTAATTTTACACCGAAGAATAGAGAGTAGGTACTCAGAAGGTTTGGGTTGTTTTATATTTTATAAAATGTGAAGTATACGAAAATTAAAATAAATAATTATATTTTGCGGCCTGATTTTATTTATTACGTTTATTGCGAGAATTTTTCACGTATTCACACTCGTACTTATAGCACATTTTCTCGTCCCAGAAAAAATTCCTTCCCTTGCAGATGTTAGTGATGTGAGATACACTATGATATTTCAAGGATTACGTACCAAGGAAAGGGAATGTATCAGAATAGTTTACGAGGCTTGTCAAATGTATGTCACAATGTAAGTCACGATAAGTGTAGATGGATTGCTTCATACGAAGACTTATCCTTGATATTTCCTATTACAGAACTAGATCACTTGGCGCCATTAGTAATTCCTTAATCCGTTCTAGATAAATCAAATAAACCCTGCTCTGACATGGAAAGTCGCCTTAAATCATTTTAAAAGGGAGGAAACAAAGTTCTAGTACAAGAATATCATGCAAAATGAACTTCTACTGTATTATAATAACGTGTTTAAGAAATGCAGAGGGTCGCTTGTCTATCTCCTGTCGATTTAGCTGTTGATGTAGTCAATTTCTTTTTAATTTATTTATTACAAATTCGGTAATAAATTTTGAACGAGGAGTCCGTCCATCGGATAGCATTTTTCCCATCGTGCGAGACATTGACAATTGGCCTGTGTGCTCGGATGCAGATTTTCTAGAAATGTTCAAATCCGAACGGTTCATCAAACTGTGCACAATGTGTCGTGCCTAAATTTTGTTTGGATATACCGCGACTTCGCCTAGTCCTAAATCCAAAACACTGCTCATGCAATCACATGTAAGCTACAGGAATATATACTTTGTCGCTGTAGCGAATGCACCTTAGAAAGGAATATAAACTGCACAGAAATTAAAAAGAATTCCATTTTACAAAGCCTAATGTTTCCAGGTATTTTCATAAGACTAAAATATAGATTAACTATAAATGTCAACATATATAACACACGTCTAAATATTATATGGGACCCAACATGCAGTTCTGTTGTGATAACGTCTCATTTCTGCTTTATTCGTTATGCATTTTCATGAGATCACGCAAACTGTGTGGCAAATGGAGGTCATATCCGGTCACATTCTAATTCAAATGTCTTTGGATGTCCTTTTGGAGTCGTTAGGTACCACGTATCTGACTTCCCGTCGCCTACTTAAAAACTTTAAAGATTAAAATATAGATATATAAAATCAAAAATTTTGTGAGTGTAAAATTTTAGCAGGTATAACTAAGAGCATTGAAATCTAATTATTTCAGTACTAACTTTGTGAAAAGTTTATAAATAACCGTATACTAAAACAAAGGAGCCTAATTATTGCTTTGTGGGAAACTTAACATGTTAATTAATTAATTAAGAAGACAAAGATGTTATGAGAATATTCGACTAACAAAATGCTGGTTAATAGATTTGAAACATTTCATGCTAAATTTGACTGTTTACGTTCGCATTAACAAACCGCCATTACTGTCTGATCTGCAGTAACCAACTTTAATAATCGTTCGTGAATAACAAGTAACACGTTCCTTGTGATAACATCACCTTGAATTTCGCCGCCATGTCAGTTACGCGTTGGAGGTCAAGTTATTTCAGAGTTGCTGTTTAAACTTCATCCCGACAGACTGCGCCACTGCTCCGATTTCTCGTTATCATTATTTACGCTTAACGCCGACAATGTTTAGTCATTAAGTGCAGCAAATATCCGTGGGGCAGCACTTGTTTCGAATGGGGAAATCCCCGTCGTACCGGCGGTAATCGATCCCGTGACTTTTAAAAAATGCATCCTTATTCTTCTTATTATTATAGTTGTAGTGATTGATAGTTTAGAGCAGATGCGGCCTCATTTAGTTGTTCGCTCCTCCGTTTTGTCGGCTTCTTCGTAAAATAAACCGGAAAGGAATGTTATACTAATTAATTATTCATTTTAAGAGCATCAACTTTCTTTTTGCGGCTAGATTTTCGCATTGGCTTTATTTGTGTGATTAGCTTGACTTATATACTGAAAATCAATGAATGGTTGCACCAAACGTAGTGTTCCTATTTCTGAATTTCATTAAAAGAAATATTGGCAAATTACATTCAACACAGTTTCTTACGATATCAGTAAGAGTCTGTGGAATGCCTTTTAGCTGCTTTCATGAGTACACCTTTTAAAATTACGGAGAAAAATCTAAGAATAATTAATTAAAATATCAATAATGCAGGGTAATCAAACTGATTATTGTTCCTTTGTAATTTTCTTTCCACAGTAACCACCTTCCTTTTGCGTGACAATCACCTCACCTCCACCGCGACGACACCGAATACAGTTCTCTGATATTTCCAATAAACAAAAAGGTTCCGAACTTTCTACGACCCGTTTTACATCATCAATATTGCCTCGATGTGTTCATTCTGTTGCTTATGCCATACGCAATTAAATAGCCTTGTTAATGGCCTTGTAATCCTGGGGTCTCGGGTTCGATTACCGGCGGTGCCCGAATTTATAACTTGTGTTGGGCAAGGCCGTGGTCTAGGCAACACGGAGTTTTCCTCCGGGGGCTTCCCCGGTTTCTCCGTGGCATCCCAACAATTACTCCATTCACACACAGAAGAAGGCAATGGCAAACCACTTCTGGATCATCTGCCAAGAACGTATATGAACAGGTCCCAGTCCGAGAAAAGGATGGAAGGATCCTGTTCATATGGACCTGTCGTCAGACAGAACACTAAATAATAATAAGATGAGGTGGTCTAGCGGTTAGAACGCTGGCCTTGTAATCCTGGGGTCTCGGGTTCGATTCCCGGCGATGCCCGAATTTATAACTTGTGTTGGGCAAGGCCGTGGTCTAGGCAACACGGAGTTTTCCTCTGGGGGCTTCCCCGGTTTCTCCATGGCATCCCAACAATTACTCCATTCACACAAAGAAGAAGGCAATGGCAAACCACTTCTGGATCATCTGCCAAGAACGTATATGAACAGGTCCCAGTCCGAGAAAAGGATTGAAGGATCCTGTTCATATGGACCTGTCGTCAGACAGAACACTAAAATAAATAAAATAAATTGGTACTTGTTGTTTCAAACTTAATGGGCCACAGTTTCTTTGACAAGTTTCTAGTTCTTCAGCGACTAAAGAAATTCCCCGCCTTTCATAAAAGTCAAATGTTCATTATCGAATTCACAACAGCCCGCTATTGGGATCTATTATGAGCCATACAAGCCTAGTCCAATCCACAAATCCCATTGCACTAAGATCCAATAATATTTATCCTCCCATGTAAGCAAAGTGGTCTCTCTTTTTTTAGGATTTTTGGACTAAGTTTTGTATGTACCTGGGGTCCGCAGTGGCCGCGCGGTCTGAGTCGTGGGACCGTGGGTTCGAATCCCACTCAAGCCATGGGTGTTTGTTGTGCTGTCCTGTGTACAGGTAGAGGCCTTGCGACGGGCCGATCCCTCGTCCAAGGAGTCCTACCGAATGTCTACAGATCAAGCCAACGAAAAGTTGGGACCTGTAGTGCTCAGGCACTTGAAGAACGGGTCGTTCCCAGTATCCCAGTATCTCATATGTCTAGTGCGAGAGACAGGACTTATGTAAAGTTTATATTCATTAATGAAACATGGGATAGAGTTGTGTTCTAATTGCATACAAATTTATGGAGCAAGCAGTTACTGAGGCCACACAATTGTTACAGCTAATTATACCCATGCGAGAACACGGGACAAGATAATCATGCGCCTATAATGTGTTTTCCAGCGGGGGCGCTGGAGTTACAGGGCCTAAATTATTAATCAAAATAAAACTGTTATATTACTTAAGACAAACTATTTAAAATTAAAGTGCGTTGTTAGTGAAAAAATAGGCTTTTCTGTGCCTTACTCTAACTTTTAATATGGGGCTCATACAACATTTAATAATTTGCGCTGATATTATTCGTCCTGATGATGGAGGTAGTAAGGACCTCTGAAACGTCGGAAAACTTCAAACAGACTATACGGCGTAACAACCCAGAAGACAGTCATCTTTTACGTTTTACCTTGCATCCCCGCACGGGCCACAGAACGCAGTGACGCCAAACTGTTGTGTGTCAGTCAGGAAAATCTGAGATTTTAACAAAAATTTGGTTGATACTGAGGCAACTCGATGTAGATTTATTCCCCATTATCTTCCGTTTCGATTATCAACGAGTTCAATTCTGCAAGATGAGTAGCCTAATCATTACCGGTATCAGAGCATGAATGATAACACAATTTCTATTAAACACGAACTGGTTCAACGATAAAATTGCTATGATTTTATTACCTTGCGATCAAAGATGATGAGGTTTTAATGTAATTACGTGTAATATACACAGGCTACATGCAACGATCTATGTTCACAAGTAGGTTACTACAGGCTTCCACTCCATATATTGTAATCTGAATAAAAGTAGAGAACAATATTCAACTGCAATAAACTTCTTCCAATAGATCTTGGTTTAGTTCCCGATGTTGTCAAATGTAATGTATTATAACTTAATAAATATTTAAACGTATCCACTTGAACCATACTGATACTTACACTGCAGAGTTTGCAACTAACTAACTAACTAACTAACTAGTTGGCTTACGGAACCCGAAGGTTCATCACCGAATTAACCAAAGTCATCCACCGGACCCTGTCCTGGGACAACAAAATCCAGTCTTCTTCAACTCCTATCTCCCGTAGATCCCGCCTGACATTATCCTCCAATCTACGTCTAGGTTTCCCCAGGGGTCTCTTCCCCTCAGGCTTCCCAAATAGTGGACCCAACCAACCAGATGGCTTACCGAACCCGAAGGTTCATCACCGAATTAACCAAAGCCATCCACCGGACCCTGTCCTGGGACAACAAAATCCAGTCTTCTTCAACTCCTATCTCCCGTAGATCCCGCCTGACATTATCCTCCAATCTACGTCTAGGTTTCCCCAGGGGTCTCTTCCCCTCAGGCTTCCCAAATAGTGGACCCAACCAACCAGATGGCTTACCGAACCCGAAGGTTCATCACCGAATTAACCAAAGCCATCCACCGGACCCTGTCCTGAGCCACCAAAATCCAGTCTCCTTCAACTCCTATCTCCCATAGCGAGTACAATGTAGTGTATATATATGTATATATATATATATAATTTGTGCCATATGTAAGCTACTATCAGCTTCTCAGGGACGAATATGCTCTCCATAGTTTGTCGTACAGAAAAAGAAGAGTTGTCATTACACCCACAGACTAAAAGAGGATATTCTTCCAACCTGAACGCTGTTTCCTAAGAAACTATTAGGTTAAACACTTCCTGTGATTTCAAAATACGCCTTAACCATTACTGTCATCGTCCTAATCACATGTAATTATTCGTTTTTTTTTAAATTCTGTGGAAGAAAGGCAAACAGTTTAAAAATATTGTTTGAATAAGAGTCACCACAAATGTCAAAACTTCACTGCACGTGAGCGACAAACTTTATGTCGAAATCTTAAACTTACGCAATTGTTCACCGCATTGGTTTCTTGTTAACAGCTGACCTCCATTACATTATTCTGCTTTACCCAACAATCTGAATGCGTCTAGTGTCGAGTTGTGGTAGCTGTTACTCCGCAGTAATATGATAATAAGAGAGTAAAGAGTTTTCTAGTGTTTGGTCACTGGTGGGGTTCGCTGTTTACATATGGTTTTCGGTTCTAATGAAGACATTTTCTTCTGCAGTTATGCAGACATAACCAACAAATGGGAGTGTTTATTCTTGCTTAGAATCCGTGTTGCTGTAGTTGAAACGTCACGAAAGCAAGGGCTTTTCCTTCCAGCTGGACGTGAGTTCGGAAGGAAAAACGAAACAATAATTTTGAAAGAGAATAGTAAAAGAATGAGATTGGGTGACAGAAAAATATTAACAGTATTGATTTTGTATTTTCTCGAATTTATGGTCTGAGGATTGAATTCAGTTACAGGTTTTTAGTATTAGTCTTACCTAGAAGAAACTTTAATCGACTTTTTTCTTAAATTTTCTCAGTCATACACGAAACGAAGGTTGTTCTATGTAGCATACTAGTCTCTCATCGACACAATGTCATATTCAAAAGCTTTGCTTCCTAATATGGGATTATAGATCATTGTTTCTGCCTGTTGACGAAATATTGCGGTATATTACCGCAACTGAGGCGAGGCTGCTCATTCACTAAGACATGTGACAGGCCGAGTTTCAATTTCTGTTAGAGACAGGATTTTTTTAATATCATTCTTTGCAACTACGTCACGTCCAGACAGCAATCGAGTATCGAAGCTCAGAATACGTGAAGCTTCACCTTCATCCCCACTTACGTCTTCACGGAGTGATGATGAAGTGCATCGTCACATTTACCCACAGATCCACTGGCACGACATAAAATTCAGACATGTTCATGCTTGATTGACAGTAGGCCTACATTGCACTGGGAAAGTTTAGAGTTCGAATCCTGCAGACTGCATGAATATTATCACTGCTGTTATTCCGTAGTAAATCTTTCCCAGTTAAATCTAAATTTCCCTGATTTGTTCGGATTTGTGTAGAGTTTGATTAGAGGGCTGTCCTCAAAACTTGCGATGTACTGAAATTTAAACGTCGATGAAGAAACTGTTGGTGTTTCCTTCATTTTATGGTGATATAGGCCTATGAATAATTCTCCCCGTGGTCGGTGCTGAGACTGAATACGAGGCGCGTCCTCAAAGTAAGTTTCCCACTCGTCCCACAGCTAGCAAACCTTATATTGCGCGAAGCGACTGTGCGTACGTGATAGAGCAATGACGTAGCATGGCGCATGCACTAACGGCACCTCCCGCGTTCTCACAGTAGCATCGTTGCAGCTGTTGAAGATGGAGGTTCTTATTCCAGCTCCCGCCGACTGTGAAGTGCGGTCAGTGATAACGCTAGGCCGCACACGGCTCGACGGACAGCAAGTCTCCTGCAGGAGTTCAGCTGGGAGGTGTTTAATCATTCACCCTACAGCCCGGACCTCGCTCCCAGTGATTTCCATCTTTTCCTACACCTCAAGAAATTCCTGTCCGGTCAGCGTCAGCGTTTTGAGAATGACAGAGAGGCGGAGATGGTTGTCACACAGTGGTTCCAATCCCAGGCGGCAGACTTCTACGACACAGGTATTCAAAGGTTGGTCCCACGGTATGACCAATGTCTCAATTCCGGTGGCGAATATATTGAAAAATAGCTGGACACTTGCTGTATCTGTTGCAATAAATATTTCCATAAAATTGTGTTTTGTTTCTGTAAACGGCCCCAGGGAAACTTACTTTGAGGACGCGCCTTGTATTAAGAGAACGAAAGAATTCTAAGTAGAACTTATGTGGCGTTCAGTCCCAGGGAAGTTGCGTTTGCCGAATATTAGCCTTTAGCAAAGTCCGTAGTTACTTTGCTAGCGGTGATACGTTGCAAATTGAAGTAATTTGGAAGGCGCATTCTCGTAATGGTTTCAACTGAGAGAAAGAGATGGCTTTCTCGCAGGAGCTCTTAGGAGGAGTAGATAATTAAGCAAGAGGAAGCTCAAGAAAGTGATAAATGATGGTGCGTTTCCTTCTTCCAGTCCCCCCCCCCCCCGACACCGTCTACAGCCCTCTGTAATTCTTCTTGAACCCCCGTTTGCCTCTGTACCCCTTTCTCCTACTCGTTGTTTGTTCTTAGTCATTAATTAGAAGCTTCGCTGGTTCCTGGTATTTAGAGGTCAACTTGGAATTGTTCACTAAGATCTCTTGTTTTGTATGTTCTTGAGTACTTGGCGTCGAGACTGAAAGGAAGCGATCTGTTATTAGCAGAATCATCTGCAAAGTGCGTCTTACGCTTTGAGCAGTGTGAAATGCCATCACTGCTACTTCAGTTAGCAATTCTCGTAATTTGATTTCATAATAGATATACAGAATAAATTTATGTTTAATCCAACTAATAATCTCTATGGCAACAGACTTTCTTGAGACATAGCTCAGGCAGTCAACAAATTCACAGCATTTTATGCAACCATATAAATCCAATTCACATCCTCACACACGATTTCTTTCAGATCAATTTTAATATTATCCTTCCATTTAGATTATAGCCAAGATATGTGCTATGATTAATTAATTTGTCTAACTGTGTTAATGATATAGACTTCACTTAAAATATGGCAAAATGAAATAGGGTCTTGGCAGCGGCGCTGGGATCGTTGTGTTCACTCCCAGGGGAACTACTTCGAGGGTGATGGATGAATTTAATACCTGAGATAAGTGTACGGGTTTTTATACGCGCAGTCTGGAAACCTTCCGATCGCACCTCGTACTTGCTACCATTCATTTAAAAATGTGCGAAACTATAATTAGAGGCTTCCATGTGTTTTATATGGACGTGAAACTTGACCTTTTCACCCTAAATCAGGTTCCAGCGGTGTACCAGAAAACGTAATAGGAGACAAGATTAAATCGAATAATGAAAAGTTTAATTTTAATCTTTACCATATTTTGTGATGATAATCAAAAAATGAGATGTGGGAAGTATAATAAGTATGGGCGAGATAAAAAATACGAACATATAATTTTAATTATAAAACCTAAAAGGGAAGAAGCCCTTGGTATAGATTAAAGGTAATATTAAAATGTATATTCCTGAAGTAACGAGCCGGGATAGCTCAGTCAGTATAGCGAGTAGCTACGGGCTGGACGACCGGGGTTCGATCCCCGACGGGGGCAGAGGATTTTTCCTCTAGCCTCTGCGTCCAGACCGGCTCTGGGGCCCACCCAGACTCCTTTACAATGGGTATCGGGGTCCTTTCCCGGGGGTAAAGCCGGCCGGGGCGTGATGCTGACCACTCACCCCCATCTAGTGCCGGGGTCAAGGAAGAGAGGGGCTATACCTCCACTCCCCCAAACATGGCGTATAGTGGGACAAACTTTACTTTACTTATATTCCTGAAGTATGCTTGGAGGACGTGGATTGGATTTATCTGGCTGAGGATAGGGTCCCGTAATACCGTAATGAAGCTTGTGATTACATAAAAGCCAGTAGATGTCTTGACTACTTAAGCATGCTGTTAGCTTCGCGAGGACTCTTGCAGGTAGTTCATTAATTAGATTGCAGTCTTTCGGATTGTAGAGCCTTGCATCCACCGAATTCACGCTGTCGTGTAAACCTCAAGTTTACATGTTTATTATTTTTTGGGATTTCAAATACAGCTTTTGTATTGGGTTTCGGAGCGTAAATAAAAGTTCAAGTAACAGAGTGGATCCTGGGTAGGCTCAGTGCTTTAACGCTTCGCCCCTGACAGCGTCTGTAGCCCCGTTCTGCGGGACTTCAGTGCCCTCACCCGGCAAGCAGAACGAACTCGCTTGCTCGGAGTTATCTTAATAAGTAGGTACAGCGTCCTAATTTATGCAGGGTTATGTATATTTATAATAATAATAATTTGTACTTTTTCTCATTGACTTTCGGGAGACAGAACACTTCACTGTTTTGAAAACAACAGCGGCTTTCCAATTAAATTTCAATTCATCGCATGCATTATGTCGTAGTGTTATGAGCAACTTTAAACAGAAAGAAATAATTGGAAAGGAAAATTTCTCTTTAACTTTAAAGAAAGCCGGAACCAACGAAAATATTGATTTTAAATGCAATAAAATGTCCTTTCAACCCTGTGTAATTATTTTTTTGGTCTCACTGTGTTTGTTGAGTGGATCACAACTATAGTTGCTTGGCGAGGCGGCAGATGGCAGTTACTTACTTCTTCCTACGATAAAAGAGAAAAACAAAACTTTATTAATGGAACAACTGAAAAGAATTAAATAAATAAAGCATTATAAACGGAAAGCAGAAGAAGAGGTTTATGAGTACACAATACATACAATGCCCGCAGGTAATAACCCACAGTATAATAGATATTAATTTAGTTCGTGCTACGTTCAATAGACTGAGTAAAAAACCAATTAACTGAATAAGCAAGTTACATGTAAGGATTTATAAGTAAAATGTTTTATTCTGTGACTTGATTACATAACTTAAAATCGAAGGGCACAAACAACTGTGTCTGTGTTGGATCCACATCAATGAAAATTATGGATCAAGACAAGTTTTAGCCACAGGGACATTTCTGGACTTAGCACAGGATGGGAAAGTCAGTTACGTCACATTTTAAAACTACTGACGTCATTACACCCAATCCATTTCAAAATCGACTCCCTAAGCATCCGTCATATCATCACACTTCATTCTCTTCACTGGCCTCTTTGCCTTGCATTCTGCATACTCAACGTATCACACTGTTTCTAATATTAGACATTGTCAATTATCAGAAATATAGTCTGTTTAATACGCGCGACTCTTGGTGAAATTGGTTCTGATTTCATCTTCACCTGAAGTGTTAATGCCACCTAAATGTTAACCCTATTAAGTCACAATATTGAGTGTTATAAAAATGCTTTCTAGATGAGAAGGGTTGTTAGATAAATGGATACGTGGCCTACACACACGAAACACAGACATACAGAGTGGGTGGAAAGTAATTAGGCATTGAGAAATGGTTATAACCCCTATATTTCCAATGAAAAGCGATTATATAATGTCTACTTACTTCCAAACTACCCTGTACTGCATTTTCCTTTAAGAAGCATGCATATATAGGCTGTTTCCTAAATACATGCATAGAAGCATACTACATACATACACAGGCCTACATAAATATATGCATAGTATATATAACGCATACATCCATATGTTAGTGTGTCACATGGATAAATATGCAAAGATGCTCTGTTTTTACAGAAAGCGTATAAAATGACTTCATTCCCCGGGGATACTGGGTCTGAAAGGTATTTTTATTCTCCTTGAGTAAAGTCCCACCACAATGAGACAAATTGTA
Source organism: Zootermopsis nevadensis (assembly GCF_977971745.1). Lineage (NCBI taxonomy): Eukaryota > Metazoa > Arthropoda > Insecta > Blattodea > Termopsidae > Zootermopsis > Zootermopsis nevadensis. Next base: position 5,918,928 of record NW_028259151.1, on the reverse strand, counting down.
CGTTATTTGGGAAAGAAAACACGCACTTAAGACGTTTATAATGACGCATTCACATGACGTCCCTTGTACCTGCAATTCCAGGTAGCAATTCTGTTCAGAATATATCAGATTATTGTTATTATCGGACACCATATGTTGTTCATTCTGTTTGGTTGTCAACGCATGCTTTTAAGAAATTATTTCGATATAATTTTTATGTTCGTGTTTTGTATGCAGTTATATTCCACCTAACATTACCAATACATACTTAACCACCATTATCGTACTGTAATAAGTAGCAGTTAACCAACTTTAAAGTTACATATGCAGGACGCCCCTGCATTTGGATATCCGGAATACATTCGGCCTCGTGTAAAAAAAGTTCGTAGTTCAAAGGCTGCTATTTGCAGTCCTTGCGATTGCCTAGATTTTACAAACCCAAACGCTTCATCAAATATTATTATAGTGATCAGATCAACGGTATATGTGCATGAGAGTGCGGAAAAATACATTTAAAATTTGGTTGGGGAATGTGAAGAAAATAGCCACTTGGAAGACCTTGGCGTAGATGACAAAATATTAGAGTGATTTTGAGGAGTGTGGTTATTTGGACTTTGTTATGTTTCTATTTAGAAGGATTTCTAAAATATGGTTTACAAATTCATTATCTAATTCAAGGGAGCGAAATCCCATTTGAGAAACTAGTAGTCGTTCAGCTGATCAATAAATTCTTTAAAATAGCTGTGCTCTGGGTTGTAGGGCCGTGTAGCTTGTAAGGTTTGGCAACGTTTCAGAAGTTCTTGCTGCTTCCATCATCAGGGCGATGACTCATTGCCTTATTAATGGATGCCCGAAACGTTGCTAAACGTATACCAGACTGCACGTCTCTACAGCCCAGAAGACAGACATCTTCGTACTCGCTGCTAGTAAATCCCAAATCCTACCTCGATAATCGACTTTTTACTTTCCTCAAGTTTCTAAAGGAACGTTCTTTTCTTACGTTGACATTAACTGATTCTTGAAACGTTATTTCGTAATGTTCTGCATTTTAAATGTTTCATTTTATCATAAAATTTCCAAGTGTCTTCCTTTTATATCTCTCTCTCTCTCTCTCTAGAGTAGCAAATTTTGCACTATTTCATTTCTGTCGTATGTTGGTAATGCAGTGATAAGAGGTTTTTCCATTCTTGTTCTTATAATCGTGGACAACTTGTGGGAGTTAAGTATGTATTGTTCCTATCCTCGGTTTTAATTGTGCTAACCTCAATGCTGTCGTGTAATTGTCATATCGCGAACTGGGCTCGGTGCGTTCCTCAGATCGGATGCTGCACGTCAGAAACGTCGCTGGTGGGCCAGTAATGAATAAAACCCCTCTCCCCTTACCCCCCCTCGTCCTTCATCATCACTTTGATCTCCGCGTGCCAACATCCTCTAAAGTGGGTGGTGGAACGTTTTCTGGTTTTGTGTTTTAGTTCTTGGAAGACCGACCACTAACAAACTGACGAGGTAAATGTATGTATGGTTCCTCACAGCACAATCGCATCCATGCACGTGTCGTTATAATGTTTTACACTAATTCACTTCATTTCGAATAGAATGGCATTTTTTATTTTTAGTGTTTTGTCTGACGACAGGTCCATATGAACAGGATCCTTCCATCCTTTTCTCGGACTGGGATCTGTTCATATACGTTCTTGGCAGATGATCCAGAAGTGGTTTGCCATTGCCTTCTTCTGTGTGTGAATGGAGTAATTGTTGGGATGCCACGGAGAAACCGGGGAAGCCCCCGGAGGAAAACTCCGTGTTGCCTAGACCACGGCCTTGCCCAACACAAGTTATAAATTCGGGCACCGCCGGGAATCGAACCCGAGACCCCCAGGATTACAAGGCCAGCGTTCTAACCGTTAGACCACCGTGGCTACACGTTTAGGTATATTACCATTATTATTCCTTGATCCACTCACAGATCGTGCTTTAGTTTTAAAAAAAATGTCTGTGCTATCAATCAAACGTGGCCTGTTCTATACATAATTTGGCACATTATTGTCGTAGGTCGGTATGGGGTCTCGTTAATTATATTAATTATTTCGTGGTCGAAAACATTTACAGTGATGTAATTTTTGTCTACTGTAAACTGTAATTTCCGGTTTATTAAAATAAACAACTTACTTGGATGGTCAAATTTACTATTCTAATCCAAAAATAAAAGTCTGTAATATACGTATTTTGTTTTTAGAGGATTCTGTTTTAAAATTAAATACTTTTATACTGTCGTCTCTCCAGCTTCGCAAATTTGCTTTCAATAACCATTTTCACAAGTTTCTAGTGGTTCTTATTCGTCAGCTTCCTGGAGTTTCAAAGCGACTACGTCAGAGGGCCGCCTCGGCCCGCGCCCTCAGTTGTCTCGGCGACAGCTCGTGAAGTGTTTCGTGTTTATTTGGTTCTTCCGATGACTTACGTCCTCCAAAAGAAAGTGATCTTACCGACGTTCGTAGAAGTATAAAAATTGTAAAAAAAAAATTAACACGTATTTAATTGAAAAGATAAATTTATTTAACATATTCCACGGATTTGTTTAACCATTTTTATGGTGCGAATGCCAAAAGTCCTTGCATCACTCAGAAACATTAGACCTATCGATTTGATTTCATTTAATATTTGACAGAATCAAAAGAAAGAATCTCTCGCGTTATCTCTCAACAGTTAAAACCTATTTTTCAGTACAGAGGTAACAAAGTGATTACACATTATCATCGTCACCTGCTAACGGAAGGAAGCTTCCTTGTAGCAAAAGCTCAGCATGGAGGCGGTTAATGGATTTCGCTATTCGCAATCATCTCACGAACGTATGAGCCTACCTCCCGAATACGCTGAAGTGTATGAACATTTCCAGGACAAGAAAAGCTTTCATTAAGTCGTTTGCTGCCCTATTTCAGTTGTTGTAGGTTCATAGTCCTCCCTCAGAGAGGAACATAAATATGGCGTGTGATTTAATGTTCCTACTAGCTGCATTTACACTCTCTGAGCTCCCAAAGCGAATGAAACGCAGAGTAAATGGAGTGTATAATCTGTTATCAGCAGAGAGCAGCCAGCTCATACACGCTATAGACAGAGAAAACCTTGGTACATTAATCCATCACTGCTCAATCCTCACACAGTGCTCATGTGCAGACACTTTTCATTCAATACAGCGAGGGATTTACAACTAAATTATTCACAACTTTGTTAATATGTCACGTTTAACTCCGAGGTCGAAAATTCGATCCACTAAATGCACTGTTTGCAGCTTTCAGCTTAGTGTACACAAGGATTCAGTTAAAAGTAACCCGACATACATGTGAACTTTTTCAAAAATCAAATTCTTTCGCTGACATTTTATTCCAGCCACACGTTTCTCACTGACATACATACGAGGTGCGATCGGAAAGTTTCAATACTATGTCAATAGAGGGCGAACCGGATGTAGTACGAGCGTCTGCCGCTAGGGGGTGCGGCCTACATTCATAGTGAATCAGTGTGCCAGCCGGCATCATCGAATTAGCATTTCTTTCTTAGTTACGGGCGTTTTGGTAGTGCATTACACCGACCCTCCTGCGATTTCGGAATGGCGTGTGCATCAAATTTTGCCAAAGACTCGCCAAAACGACTACGGAAACATATGAAATCCTAAAGCAAGCATTTGGGGAGTCCGCAATGGGTCGTGGCACAAACGTTTGTGTGGCATTCACGTTTTAAAAATGGCCGAACCTCTGTCGATGATGACGAGCGTTCTGGACGACCATCTTCGAGCACAACGCCCGAAAATGTTACGAAGATTCGGAAGGCCATTCACGAAGATCGACGTCGTACCATCAACGACTTGTGCGACATTGTTGGGATAGGCTATGGGACCTGTCAGCTGATTCTAAAGGAAGAACTCCACATGTTACGCATCCTGTCTGAGGACCAGAAGCAGAATCGACTTCTCGTTTGTCAGGAGCTCAAAGATCTTGCAAGAACCGACCCCAACTTCCTTTCTAAGCTCCGTGTGACTTCTTCCTCTTCCCAAAGATGAAAATTCAGCTAAAGGGAAGGAGATTTGAGACGATAGAAGAGATTCAGGCAGAATCGCAGATGGTGCTTGACAGGCTGACAAAAAAGATTTCCAGGGATGCTTCCAGGCTTGGCAGCGGCGCTGGGATCGTTGTGTTCACTCCCAAGGGAACTACTTCGAGGGTGATGGATGAATTTAATACCTGAGATAAGTGTACGGGTTTTTATAGGCGCAGTCTTGAAACTTTCCGATCGCACCTCGTATTACTCTCTCCCTTTTGGCTGGTGATGTAAAGAACCATATAGACTACTTACTGCTTCATTTAGTCACGTGTTTCTAGACCTATTAAACAGGTGTAATGTAGCATTGCATCGGCACGGACCCTATAAACTTCAGAAAATAGTTTCACTGGACATGAACTAAAACTTTCTGGGGAGAACAGCCGCTGGAAAGAACCTCCTTAGTTCATTCACTAGCCATCAAAGCTCCAAAAGATTCAGATTTAAACTTGTCTTTGTAACTTTTCTATGATGGACAAAACTTCACATACCTCAAGATAATTCCTTACATTTAGTTTCGTTTGACCTAGTAGTATATGGAAAGGTGGTATTAAATCTTATCTACTGACTCGTGGTAGGGTCAAGTAGTGGCCTCTTGTAAACACTGTAATGGATCTTAAGGTTGAATAAATGACGTGGAATATCTGTCGATATTCGTCTTCTGTGCAGTAACGCCGTGTTGTATAAAATGCCCACAAGGCGTTAGTACACCAAAGACCAACTCCGACATCATCAAAGCTTACGTGGAATTTCTGTCCTGATAATTTAACAGTCGTTCAGCCACTTCAGAAATTTTTCCACTTTTATGCAATCTTTTTATGTGGGATCCATTATCTTGTTCACAAGAGCCCGCAACTGGACGTTATTCAGCGCCAGATAATCCAACTACTCCACCATTAATTATTCTTTCAAGATCTATTTTAATACTACCATCTCCCAAGCTGTATCTTCCTTTCAGACGTTCAGAATAAAATGAATGTCTTTCTCATCTGTTCTACGCGTGCTACATTCCTCGTCCATACTATTCTCCTTCATTTGATCTCTCTAATATTTGGTGTCGTACAAATTAATATTTGAGGTTTTCACGGCGGTGTGGTCAGCAGATGACTGTTTTCTGGTTTGTAGCGCCGCGTACTGGTATAAGTTTACGAATGTTTTAGAGGTCCTTGCCGCCTCCATCATCAGAGCTATGACCTCTGAATTCTACGAGACTACACGGCGCTACAACCTAGAAGACAGCTTTCTTTACCCTAATCTCTTCACCCAAAAAATTCTGTCATCTTTATACTCTTTTCCACACTAAATTCTCAATTTGTGATCTTTTTTCAGGGCGAGGGACCAAATTTCTATCAATGATACGCAAGTTAACAAAATTCAATACGTCAACTAACAACCATTAACTGCACAACTACACGTTTCATTTCTATCTAACTTAATGCATCTGAATTTGGGTTTCATGTAGGCCTGTTCCTTAATTAAACAACAGCTGAATATCGTCCTGATTGTCATGGGTGGTCTTGAAGTTACAGTTTTCACCTGTGGGAGAGCAAAAGCCAGTTTTCCTGTAATGACGTCATCTATCAAACCAAGACAATGTCTAGTAATAAATATATCAGATTTCCAATCTGTGATACGCATACCATTAGTGGCATGCCTCACTTTGTAACGTTCTGTGCTGTTTGAAACAACCAGGTAGGCCTATATGTTTACGACACTATCAGAATGGATCAGAGGGACTGAAACCTGTACAATTTCTCTCATTTTGTGTTAAACTGAATTCAAATTGATTTAAAGAGAAACCATGAGTGTCAGTTTAAGAAACAAAAATTTATTATCAGAAATAACGTTTCACGTTTCTTATTCCTTTTCGAAACTGGAATCTGAAACAGTTTTTTCTGTCTGTCTGTATATTTACAGATTCAAAAGAGTTTAATATCATTTAAACTTACTCCTGGTGAACGCCCAAGGAGTCGAAAGACACTTAATATATTTGTTAGTGAATTATTAATTACTCAAGAATAATGCAATGTTAAAATTAGTTCTCCATAAAACGCAGGCAATTTCTTCAGAATAAACTGTTTATACAGAGCTGTGACTTTCTTTTGTTGATGTTAGAAATGAAAACATCTTGATGCAAGTTCTGAAGTTAAGTATTAATTTAGAAAGCGTAGTTAATCTGTTAACTTTGCTACTAGTGATACTGGCAGAAGGTTTCAGTGTTATTAAGGGGAAAATGACAGAACTAGATTCTTTTCCGTACTCATACAGTAATCACGCCCAGTCTCTGTTGAACCATTGACTCAATACTAGACCGTGCTACAATGCTACATGGAAATCACGTGTAGACTGTAGCAATCATCTGCCGTGTACTACTATACGACTTATTCACCTTTAACAGATCAAATAAATGAGATGGACGGGCCATGTAGCACGTACAAGATCACTTGAAATAAATATAATATTTTAACCTAAATGTGAGGAGAATATTAAAATGGATATTAAAGTAGTGAACTTTAAGACTTTGGACTGCAGTCATCAGGCTTAGTTTAGAGCCCGAGATGGACTCTTGTGAGCATGGAATAATAGCCTTTGAGATCCATAACTAACTAACTAACTAGATGGCTTACCGAACCCGAAGGTTCATCACCGAATTAACCAAAGCCCTCCACCGGACCCTGTCCTGGGCCAACAAAATCCAGTTTCCTTCAACTCCTATCTCCCATAGATCCCGCCTGAGATTATCCTCCCATCTACGTCTAGGTCTCCCCAGCGGTCTCTTCCCTTCAGGTTTCCCAACCAGTACCCGGTGCACACCTCTTGTCCCATCCATGCGCGCTACATGTCCCGCCCATCTCACTCTTCTCGACTTAATCACCCTCACAATACTGGGGGAGCAGTACAGATTTTTAAGCTCGTCATTGTGCAGTTTTCTCCACGCCCCATCGTCTTCCCTCTTAGGCCCAAATATCCTCCTCAACACCCGATTCTCAAACACCTGCAATCTGTGTTCCTCCCTCTGAGTGAGAGACCATGTTTCGCACCCATACAAAACAACAGGCAAGATTATTGTTTTGTATACTTTAATTTTCAGGTTCTTAGAAATCAGACGGGAAGACAAAATATTTTGGACTGAGAAGTAGCAAGCATTTCCGGAATTTAGTCTCCTCCTAACTTCCTCACAAGTATCATTTTGATTTGTTATTGTTGTTCCCAAATATTTGAACTTTGTAACCCTTTCAAAGGATTTATTAGCCACCCTAAGATAATTTTGCCCGCCTGTCTTCTGATGACGAGATACTAACATGTACTTAGTTTTTTCTGAATTTACTTCCAGCCCCACTTGTCTACCAGCCTCTAGTAAAACTTCTGCGTTCCTCTTTATTGTATTTATATCGTCCCCCAATAAATTAACATCATCAGCATATGCCAATAGCTGATGTGTCCCATTCAATTGCAAACCCTCCTGAGATCCATAGAAAACTGGAAAGTTCTTCACAAACTAAGAACAATTATATTCCATGGAGACATTTTATGTAGTTACTAGATTTTTTGAGTCAAGATATGGTTAAAGAGTCTATGGTCTATACTGTATACACACGAACTGCTAGTCTGTCTGATTATTTCTTCGATTCTTTTGTAAATTTCCATCCTTCCTATTATCTCATTTCCTTAGTCGTAGGCCCACGTATGTCGCTAGAAAAGTCTCGACTCTTCGTGTTCGTAATTATAATATGATTGAATGGCCTCTCGTCCTATGAAATGTAAAAAGCTTTCATTGTTTTAAATTTCTTAATCTGAACATGTCAGATATATAATTCTTGATACCAGAAGAAAAATGATAGGCTATTAGCCTAACTAAAACCACAATGTGTTTTGTGGGCACGAACTAGATGATATACTGACGCGACATATATCCGCAGCCAGCATCGATCAGTAACAGTTAATGTTAAAAATACTTTAGATTCTTGCTGAAGAGGATTTTACTTTCAAGTAGAAGGAAAAAGGGAGGGGGGAGGAGAATAAAATAAACCTCTTAACCTATTGTATACACGTAAAGATATTTTTTGTTTCGATTTTTAACTATCTGTTTATAAGATACAGACTTTTATTACTGAATCCTCAAGAGTAGTGGTAACTATATTAAGTCTTCGGTTTTATTGCTAACATTTAAACACTGTTCAACCGAAGGGTTAATGGAGCATCCCGCGTCGCGTCTTCCACTGAAGAATGACGAATAGAGAAATGTAGGCCTACTTAGTATGGCAAGGCTTATAATTAGCCTAATCATACTTGAATTTGGGTTTCTGATTAAGCCTATATCCGCATGTAATGTGCAGACTGCGCGTCAGAGATGTGCAACTGACATTGATTTCACCATAGATTCTTATACGTTACCGCGTATCCCAGTCCTAGCGGCACAGCCGCCAAATGTCCTCATTTTAACAAAGGACAAGGACCCTTAGAATACTGACATTGTTGACTGATTCGTAGTTTTATGATAATGAATATTAATTAAATGAGAAATTATAGTTTAGCTACAGCTTGAGTTTCCTTTTTTTGAAAACGTGTGGAAGATACCTGACGTATTTAAAGCCAGACTAACGAAAATGACAAAATACCTCAGTTGGAACAGCAAATATACCCGTCAAGATTCGAAATAGTTATCTTTCGAATGCAATTTCCGCTACACTAGAATATTTGACATAAGGAGGAATTGTGAACGGACAAAAATTAATTAGTGACATGACACGGCTTGCATTTAATTAACGGATTGAGGTTTAATTTAACAAAACAAAGTCCTCAGATAGTCCTGTGAATAGAAGAATATCTTCAGTTCTTGTTTGAAATCATGGTTTCCATTTTATCTTAAATTTCCAGACCCAGATTTCTTGATATAATTTTATATAACTATGCCCTCTTGACAAGGATGTTATTGAAGCTTCATGATTGTATCAAGAAGATTACAGTGGGGGTGATAAGGTATAATTAAAAGTGTGTCTGCTCATTAAGAATCAGCACAGATTAGTCAGCATGTGACTAGGCTAAGCGCTGGACGACCGGGGTTAGGTTCCTGGCACTGACAAAAACGTCATCTTTGTCACCACATCAATAGCGGATCTGAAGCCTATCAAGCCTACCATTCCTTATTACCTTCGAAAATGTATCCAGAGTTAAAACTGCTGGAGTATTAAGCTAAAATTCACCTCCCTCTAGAGACAAGATTATGAACGTGAAGTATATCTCTACCCCTCTCGTCTCCAGGAAGGGAGTAGCACTTAATTAAACACAGGTATAAATCTAGTGTCCTCACGGTGTGGTACACACGGAAAATATTATGTTTCAGTTTTACAAACTAATCTTTATTTTCGTATATAAAACAAATTAAAAAATGTACTGCAACAACGTTTTAGGCCTATGCACAAACGAACAGAAACAGAGCATGATTGTTCTGCAGTATAAGCGAACGTGTTCCATTGTTTTTAGAGACCATTATGACCCCCCCGCCCCAAATTCCACTAGGCGGCACCCTCCTCAAGAATTCCTGCTAGCTCTCAGTATCTCCTTCAACTCTTCCTGTGAGGGAAGTGAATCCAAACCATAAAACTTACAAAAAGCTAATAGGCAAATCATTTCGAGGCATTCATTTGTCTTTACTGGTTGAAGCTGAACAAAAATTAGATACTTAGCATAGCCAATGTTATGGGTCATTGTTTTAGGACGATCTGTAGGAGAAAGAACTGTGTATTCCGAGTTATAAAAGGACGAATGTCTTAAAAAATTATGAACTCCGCAGTACTTTCATTTTAAAGTCACTGTTGTTTTGTGCAAACAAATTAGACATGCCGTCACTCAGGAGTTTAACTCGTAAGTAATTTTGTTTCTTCAAAAACAGAATGTGACCTTTACTAAGAACAGTAAAAAGGAAACATAAAGTAAGTAATAGTTCCAACGATTTCGTTGCTCGTATATGCCCCGTGACTCAGAAAAAGGCAATTGCATGCGGTTCTGAGATGTTTACGGAGTGGAAGAATTTCCAGTACGTAACTCGCCAGCCGAACAACGCTAGAACGCCGGGATTTGTAGTTTTCAGGGCGACGTGTATCAAGACGGCTGTCATATGGGAGTATCACTGTCTAGTTTCTTAGATATCGACCCACCTTCCAGAGGACTTTATTGCCTTTCTTAGGATGGGGCAGTAAGTTAACCTGAAATATCGGCCAGTACCTACAAGATTACACGGTACTACATTCCACAACACAGCAGTTTTCAACACTAACACATATTAGAGTGGCAGCGAAATGGACATTCTGCAATTCGATTAAAATTTTGTATGTGTGTTAACTAATTACAAGTGGCAAGATATTTTTGAGAACCATAACTATTCAGTAAATTCCAAGTCTTTCAAGGAATATGTTCACAAGAACCTGCCACTAGGTCCTATTCTGGGCCAGATGAATCCAGTCAACATCCTCATACTTGATATCTTTAAGAACCGTTTTAATATTATTTTTTCCTTTTACGCCTAAGTCCGCCAAGTGGTTTCATTCCTTCTAGTGTTCCGACTAAAATTTTAATTTCTTCCGTGCATGCTACATGCCCCTCTCTTCAAATTCTCCTCAACTGTATCATACCAGCCTAATAATTTTCTGACGAGCGGAACGTCTCGGCCTCACTCCTACTTCGTGTCATTCGGCGCTACACCAGATTCTCCGACTGAGGTTATTCGTGGCTTTTCTGTTCCTCCATAAAAGCTCAAGATCATATTTTCCTCCATAAAGTCTTACTTAACTTCCTCCCTCTTTGGCTCAACCTTTGTTACATTTCACTTTTCTAAATATGTAGTCTACATCCGGTTCCTGTGACATTCTAAATATGTAGTCTACATCCTGTTCCTGTCACATTCTACATATGTAGTCTACATCCTGTTTCTGTGCCATTCTAAATATGTAGTCTACATCCTGTTCCTGACACATTCTACATATGTAGTCTACATCCTGTTTCTGTGTCATTCTAAATATGTAGTCTACATATTGTTCCTGTCACATTCTAAATATGTAGTCTACATCCTGTTCCTGTCACATTCTACATATGTAGTCTACACGATGTTACTGTCACATTCTACATATGTAGTCTACATCCTGTTCCTGTGACATTCTGCGTTGTTTTCTTCTTACATGGCGAGCTTTAGTTGTGCTACGAGAAAACAGATGGCTCCGTGTTGTAAACTTGTAGGAAATGAAGGACTTGCGCATGTTATAAAATAATAATTATTTTCGTCTATTATAGCTTGTATTTATTATGTTTTTAAATACAGTGAATGTTGAAGGTGATATGAGAAAGTGACTCGGGGCTGAATCGGTCATTGCAATTTCATTACCAGGTTAATGCTTATGACGTTATCATGTTCTATGTTAAGCCCATTTCACTATACGAGGCCAAAACCTGTTTTGTAAGACTGTCTAGTGTTGCTTAAAATTGAATTCGATCAATAGAAGTTGTATCCAATGTTTATGCGACCTTAGAAGGACACAGTCTTCTAAGCGGAGAATTCAGCTCAATGGACTGATGAATGAATACACAAATAATGAAAGCTCGTATTACTCTAACACTTAAAATGCTGTCAGATTACCATTTCTGTCTTATAAACTGTCATCCAGGCTGAATGAAGGGTATTTTATCAGCTGGTACATTAACCTAAATTTATTCGTGAATTCTATAGACGTTATTAGCTCACTTGAAAGGGTAATAATAGCAAGAATAGCTGGCGTTCTTTTGAAAACAGCTCTCTCTTACAGAAAGAAACCACGTGATTAACTTTACAGTTTTGAAGAATCTTATTATTTCTACGTATAAATTATAAACGTCGCAAATAATACGTCCCATAGAGAACGGGATTTCTTCACATTTAGATATGTTCTGATAGCTTTATTTCCATATTTCAAATTACTAATGCAGGGACTAATGCTTGTCTGATTCTTAAAATTGTGTCCAAAATTATCACAATGTCACTTGTTTCCTATATTTTCGACTTCTTTCCTGAAGTAACAAATTATGTAATCCGAAGTTCTTTTCGTGCAGCTTTAAACACCGGCGGTCTCACATCTTTCGAACATCTGCAAAAGCCGACAGCTGAAGCGCTGGTGGCTGAATCAGAGCGGAATGTATTTTAAATGTAATTGTCCAAAATTGTCTGCATTTTTCATCGCACTGATGTCACAGGACAATGGCTATCTCAGGTACAAGAAACAACATTTTCGCCTTTTTTTGTAGGCCTAAAAGTTTGGATTACTTTACTGTCTACGGCGATTAAAAAATGTACAAAAAATAATTTTAAGAAGTATTTACATTAAATTCAATGTATTTTATATATTATATATCGAATATTTCGATAAAGAACATCATTTAATATTTTAAATATTTTAAAATGTTAATTATTGTAATACTTTAATATTTAATAAGAATTATTGTGATTAGACGGACAAGATTTAATATATACTTATTATATCACAATATGACGCAACTTTACCATCTTATCAATGTATTTTATTTAACATGTAAACCTGTGATGCTTAGCGTGTGTTAAAAAAGTACAGCGAAGTCGTAAAAGGAATAATCTTGCCGGCCCAGTTGACGGACACAGAAGCTGTATACTTATTTCCAGGACGGGATGTCCTTAAAAATAGCATTTAGCTACTGGAGAACTTGCACCTGCTGTTCGAAGTAGCCATTGGGCCTACAGACATGCCACGAATACAGGTCATGCCATTGTGTTAGACTATTGGCTAAGTGTGATTAATATGTTGATGTAGGAGCTGATAATATTCGCACAGTCACTCCTTTGTTCTGAGAATATTTAAATATTCTTGTACTAAATTATCACTTGGAGTTCCTCCTGTGATTCTAATTTTTTCGACAGAGAACCGAAGGGACATGGCAAATGTTCTTAAATTACACAGGTTTAATATTCGCTTCTACAGAAGTACGAAACAGTTGGTACAATAAGAAGCAGATCTTGCGAGAAGATTCCGAGAAAAGTTTTTACGGTAAACTTGTCACTACGAACCCAGTATCCTCAAAATTTCATAACTTGGGGCCACACGTATCATCTTGGCGAATTGAGGAACGCCGGGGGACACTTCACTGAAACTTCATAATAATTAAATATAAATAATAACATAATCCTTATATTAATCAAAAATTTATTCAAGAAATTTGTTGATTTTTTATTTTGTAATAATTACATGTTTGAAATATATTTAATTAGTCAACATTTATTTGTTCACTAGGTATATAGAATGTTGCGATATTACAAAAAGTATGCAGGCCCACAAAAGGCAAGAGCAAACCGTAGGTTCTGAACCCTCGTTTAGGCATTTGGGTGTCAAGTTTGAGTCTGAATTTTGAAGGCTTGGTCTAGATACAAAACATTGTTTAAAACAGAATAACCTGTGTGCGGACTGTATTTATTTTGCTCAGGATAGAGGCCATGCGGGGACTCCTGTGAACGTTTCAAAGAAGCTTCTGTTATCATAAAAAGAGGCAAATATCTTAATTAGCTGAAGGGAGTTAGTTTCTGGAATAGGGTTTACATTCACACATATTGTAGCAAGGGATCTGTGTTCTTTATTTAAATGATACGATATGTTCTTTACTGAGTAGGCCTACTTTCTTAAAAATTTTACAGTGATCTTTGCCTTACTGTTTTAAATACAATTCAAACAATTGTATCTCCTTTTCTAGTAAGGATCATTATTCTTATGTTTTCATTCCAAAATGGGCCTGCATTAATCTTAGGAATTAATGTTAATTCCTGTGAAATTTCACCAAAACGTATATTCTTTTTGACATTACGGTTACATAGCCAATCTGGTCGTGTTTGAAGGTATAATAGCTTCTGACGTAAGCGGATACTTCAACTTGGTACTCATGGTGTTATATTTCTCGACTATTGGAACACCTGTCAAGAGGGCATGGCCCGACTGGATCCCTGATAGCATAAAATATTAGACATGTGATATCTTAGCCAGGTGAAAGACGGAGTTATAATATGCTAAGGATGTGAAACAGGTCAGTCTTCTAGAAAAAAAGTTGTATTTAATTTTTATATCTTACTCGGGGTAGTGTCAGCTGGCCAGAATTGAGAATCTCAGCGGTGGGATTTGCGACAATATTAAAATATAAGGGAATATTTAGTTTGTTTCACCGCCTATGTTTAAATGTATGCTTGTTTTAACACATGGTCTAGCGGTCAGAACACTAGCCTTGTAAGCCTGGGGTCCCGGGTTCAATTTCCGGTGGTGCTCAAATTTATAACTTGTGTTGGGCAAGGCCGTGGTCTAGGCATCACGGAGTTTTCCTCCGGGGGCTTCCCAGGTTTCTCCGTGGCATCCGAACAATTACTCCACTCACACACAGAAGAAGGCAATGGCAAACCACTTCTGGATCATCTGCCAAGAACGTATATGAACAGGTCCCAGTCCGAGAAAAGGATGGAAGGATCCTGTTCATATGGACCTGTCGTCAGACAGAACACTACAAATAAAAAAATACACTAAGTAGTCACAACATTGCGGAGGTTCATTACCGTGTTGACACGAGCCTCGCAAAAATGAATATATCGTGAGTCAGATGAATCAAATCCACATCTTCATACCCTGTTTCTTTAAAAATTCACCTGCGCCTGCGTCTCGCAAGTGGAATTGTTCTTTCAGATTATCTGAATGTAATTCTATATCAATGTATAATCTCTCCCATCCATGCTACATGTCCCGTACATTTCATCCTTCTTGATTTAACCATAATATTATTCGGTAAATATAGTAAACTTATAATGCTCTTCTTTAAGCAGTTTTCTCTAGCAACTTCTATTTCTTACTCTCTCGTGTCCAAGTACTCCCCACAGCAATCTATTATCAATCACCGTACATTAGCATGTCTGTGTGTATGTTTGTATAGGATTGAAAAAATCAGTTGCTATTATTTCGTTACAAAATTGCTCGGCCCTCTGTCTCCAAGCAAAGTTTACGTTATCTAACAGCAAATGTGTTGGTTGGATATTGTTTTAATCCACAGTCGTGTTTTAATAACGTTGTAACACACAAAACATTTACAACAACATAAGTTATGGTATTAATACTAATGAATCTGTATGAAATACGTACGTAATTATAAGATGAATTTAGGAGAGAGGGAGATGCAAATGAAGAAGAAACTTTGTAAGTTTCCCTCACTAAATTTCAGAAATATAAAATTAAAACTGTTCTTGCTCTGAGACGCGGCAGACACATTCCTCCGGTGAGACAAAGCGATGATATTTTATGAAAGAAAGTCGAGTCGCGTAGTTACGCCACATAAATCATAAAACAGCTGTGAAATGTCGTGTGTTAGGCTACTTTGAACGAAGTGCATAAATGTCGAGCAAGGGTTTCGAAATAAACAGCTCAAGCTTAAGTTTGGACTTATTACTGGTGGCGTAAATGTACAGTCGAAGATTCTGCGTAAGATCGGACGGCATGACTGAATCGACCCAAGGAGGATGTTATATACTAGACATGGATGCAAGAAATGTATGAAGAATTTTTGTTGATAAATTTGCAGGAAGGCAATCACTAGAACATTGAAGAAGATGGAATTATCACATGAATGTGGGTTCGAGGAATATAGATAAGTTATGTGGTATACAGTTTGATGGAAGTGAGGATGACGTCAGTAAAATTCGGTTCGATACATTTGATTGTCGAAATGAAAATTTCGATAATTAGAGCGCAAAGCGTTCACAATAATCCATAAACGTTCCTGTTTATAAAATTAAGATTTTCAAGCTCCTAATTTATTTACTTATTTATTCATATTTGAGTATCTGAAGGATTCTAGAAATTATTTTAAACTGATGACGATATAGAACAAACGCCTGCAGGTATACAAAATTTAATTCATATTGCAAACATCTTGTGAACACCAAATAACTTTCATCTTCAGGAACATCGATTCATTCTCTACATTCGACAACCGTCAACCAAAGCATTTTAATGTAAACTGAAGGAAAAGTAAAATTTGAACTTTTCACGGCGTTCAGTCCGAAGATGGCTGTCTCCTGGGTTCTTGCGCTATGTATTTTGGTAGAAGTTCACCAACGTTTCAGGGCGAATGCCCTGATTATGGAGGCAGCAAGGACCCACGAAACGTGAGACTTTTGGTGCATCCACACACAACGTTCTAGTCCTCAGGCTATTTGTTCTGTGGCCTGGACATCTCTCACGAGCATGTGTGTGTAAGAGAGATGAGTCAAGCAATATAGCACATTAGTGCAGAACGAGTCTGTATCACTGTACTTGTATTTGACTGTTGGAAACGAGATCCTATGAGGACCACCCAAGGAGTCTCAGCATTTCTCGCTCCCACTTCTTCCCAGATGACGCTGGTGAAAATCTGCAACTCTTCCTCACTTCGTCTCGTCTCTTATTAATCTATTCTCTTTCTCGTGACTTGTTAAAGAACCACATGACCTCCCACACTCTCTTAAGTTACATGCTGTACTTCATGTTGTAAAAGTGATACGTCTCTGCTTTAGGTTAGTTCCTGTCGTTCTCCCTACATCACGGGCAAAGACCCGGAGACCTGATCCCCAAGCTTCCTCCGCGAAGTTCTTAGGAGGAAATATCAAAGGAAATTTTTAGAGATCACTTTTTCTCGTGTTACAGGATATGAACCTCACGCTTCTTCGTATTTAGCTTTGCGCATCATACATTTTTATCTGCTGAAAACCAAGTAGGGGTGAGCACCGGACTGCATGTTACTTCCGCCCGTGTTCCTCTAGGCTTTGACTCCGTGTGGTATTGTACATGACCGCCATCGGTTCGGAACCACGTGGTAGCCACCTAGAAGACAACACGCACCACATGCGGGCAAGCCACAATCGACCAAACCTTTACAGATGTTGCAAATTCAGTTCTGAAATCATTCCATTCAGTGTCTCCAAATTATGTTATTCAAGTATAACTCTTAAAAAGATTTCTGTCTTCTGAGTTGTTACGCCGTGTAGTATGGTAGATATTTACCAACGTTTCAGAGGTCTTACTGCCTCCGTCATCAGGGTTCTGATCATGTGACATCAGAACCCTCATGATGGGGACAGAGTTGGTTCCCGAAATGTTGGTTTACTGCGGTAACCAGTTGATGCGGTTGATTGCCCGAGAAGATTTTATTGATTATACTCGCTCTGAAAGTCTCAAATCCTATAACATCATCTCTATTACAAAACAAATTATAATCTTTACCTCGTTAATTAAGAAACGTTAAGACAGAGTCTGCTTCTAGTGTCTTCTACACATTACATCGTTAAAGAAATATTATGTAATAGAAATGATAATAATGCTGACCGTGCAAATGAAGGAAAGTGTAAAGCTTTCAAACATTCAACAGTAAATTTCTAATTTCACAGTGAAATTGTAATAATATACATAATGTGTTATATAGGTCAAATACTTATTAGAAGGCACACATAGAAAAAGTTTATTTAACTATAGCTTATTTTATGGTAAGAGAAAATGCAAGTTTAAGTGATCTTACGTATTAATTATGCTGTCTTAGCAGTCACATGTCCAATATTAATTTGGTTTATATTGTTACTTGCAGATTGGAAAGCGCTTGAAAGCAATTTCAGTGAATCGGCCCGTATGGATGTCATTAAACTAATTCACGTTCCACTGTAAACACGAATCTCACATATTCACATCCAGAAATTATCAGCATTAACAGAATAAAAAATGCATTAAAAAGGACTTTTAGCTCGTTCATGTCCTAATGTAGATTTCTACAAAACACAGAAAATCAAATTCGTAGGCCAACCTGTTAACAACGACAACCAGAAATAGCATTATTTTTAAGTTTTCGTAAGTCTAATCACAAAACCCTTATTTTTATAGATACTAAGGTAAGATAGTTTCGAAATGAGAAGTTGTACATCTCCTTAGGCTCTCGTGTTTGCTCACAATTTTAATTTCCTTAAGAATTCCATTTCGCCACCCTTAGGTTCATCGTATTATGAGTTGCAAGACATCTGAAACTAGCGTCCGTTACAAAAATCCTATGCTTCCACAACAAAGACCTAATGGCCTGTGAAGCCTGTAACATTAGTAAAACAGAATGACTCTAGGGCGATATGAATGTTATAAGTGACATCCATGCACCGCCATTACTGTCAGGGGACGCGCCAAATTGTTACAATTAAGTTATGCGATTTTATAATGCAACGTAAGTATAAACAAAGCGAATCTCAGTAGACAGGATTAGCACAACTATTTGCATCCAACATTTCTTTTAACTTCATTAATGTCTTTCAGAGTAAAGTTAAAATAAAAACTGTTTTAAAAAGTTTGACGTATGTAATAAAACATGTGTCACGTGAGAAGGCGATTGTTTCATATATTTCTACTGTGGTGAAAAGAATTAAAAAAACTGAAATAATTAAAAATATTGCCAGCTTCAAACACACACATCACCAATTAGGAATGTTGAAGAGAGGGGGGGGGGGGGGGTGCCCTCAGTATACGTAGCAGTTCTGGGACCACCCAAGATGCACACAAGTCCGCACTTGTACATTCGTCACGCGGAAATTTGCAACTCTATCGCTGGTCTTAAACTCGCCTCGCATTGCTTATGGACGACTTTGTACCAGGGGCTAAAGATCGATTAGGATGGCATCTGATGATAAAAATTTAAAATCCTTTGGCAAAACAGACAACTCATTGTAAATAAAACTGCAGTAACTGATATGTTATATACGGACCGTAAATTTCGATTACATTAATGCGTACTAAGTACAAAATTTTGTTTATGTGAATTAAATTATACGTATTTTAATACCATTATGACATTTAAAGCACATATGTAATTACACAAATAGATTTATTATCTGGAGTATAATGAACATATTACCTATCAGATCTAAAACTTCTTGACGATGGTGAAGAGTCAATTGAATAAAAATTTTCTTGGATATTATCCATCGTCTAGTAAATATAAAACGTAAAACGACGTTTCGGAGATGGGACTCTATCTCCGTCTTCAGGTTCCTACACAGTTGGGCCCACTAGATAGAGCTAATCCCTATCTCCGAAACGTCATTTTACGTTTTATATTTACTAGACGATGGATAATATCCAAGAAAATTTTTATTCAATTAACATATTACCTATTGACTTAGAAGCTGTAATTTAGAACGTACAAGTTACAGACTTACGCTACCATGCAACGAGAAAAGAAATATAGAATGGAGAAACTGAAAAAGATGAAATGGCTATGGACCGAAGCCATGTTTAAAATTTTTATAGTCTTATGCTCACTAAGCTTGAGGCATAATAATATATTACCCTAAGGTTTATGTCACAGTGACTGCATGTTGGATGTTTGTTAAATTGGGCCAAATCTGCATGTCATAGATGAGCTGAATACGGATTCTGTTCTTGAAGGTTATGATGCCGTGAGATTACTAACGTTCCACCTTCAGGTAAAAGTGGTATGTTCCTTCGAAACGTCGGTGTCAAACTTCACGACCCAGAAGAACACAAGCCATGTCCCACTGTCATAGAAACCTCATATTCTATGCTACGATTTAAATTCTAAATTATATGAAAATGGGGAGAATAAGCCTTCTACCTTCTGTGTAGGATTTGAGGTTTCACTGCGGTGAGTCTGAAGATGGCGGTCTTCATTCTACATTTTGCTGGCTTATAGTTTCAATGCGATTGAATTGGGTACTCGTACATATGTGAATTAATGAGTGTGTGCGTGAATATCTTTTGACTCAATCAAATTTTGAAGAACTTGATAGGGTAATACGTACACCGACATAAAATTATGCTAATCTGAAACAATTTTACTACATAAATATTGTTCGCAATATAAAATAAAGAGTTAATACGTTACTCTCTTCATTAAATTATATTTTAATAAGGTACAGACACCAGGTGTCAATTTATCTTATACGTATTGATACAATCATTACAAAATTTCGTTCACTTTATGAATATATTAACTTGAGTTGGCACAAATGTATAACACCTGTTGTAAAAAAGCAATTTATCTTAGGATGCATGTTGGTGTCATGGATTCAATACAAATTCCTTCCGACATTACGTAATTTTGATTAAACAAATGTGGCAACATAAATGTCGCTTCGATAACTACGTACAGGCTAGCCGTATATTAAAAGACGAACAGAGAAAATAGGTCGGATAACACGACATTAACACTTCCTGCCCGGGGGGGGGGGGGTGCAGCAGCGAAGTTTGGCCTGCGTAGGAGTAACTACTCGTTTGTTCGCCTGTCGTCATCAGAATGGACGACGAAATCATAATATAGTATATTATTTGATTCTGTACAAGAACTGCACAATGAAATTGACATCACATTTGACCTTCAACTCTTTGGCTACCCAACACGACTTATTGACTCAGTTATCAACTCTAGGGGAAGATGTCGTCTGGGAGGAGAACAAAGCCTCTTGGTGGAGTATCTGTCTCCTGTGCGAAGGGCATTTCTGAAAAGTTCCAACATATAGAGAATCAGTGCAACATCAAGACAGTCTTCAAAACAAAACACACTCCTAGGAGTTTGATTGTCAGAAGCAGATCAGACAGGAGTCTGCAGAACACGGCCTCTTGTGTTTGCGAATGTGGGAGAAGCTATGTTGGCGAAACAAGCAGGTCGCTAGCCGTGAACGAGGGCGTAATCTGAGAATGAGTCTTCTAGAAAAATCTAAATTGAACCAGCACGCCTATGAGGAAGGCTATCGAACAGGCTGGGTTGAAACCAGGATTTTGAAAATCGAGAGCATTAGCAGGTGCAACAAATACACTTAATCGGCCCATTGGCATGTCTAACAAACCCGATTAGCCAACCCAGATTGGAGATTTCTCCTATAAGGATCCCTCTTTTCAACGATGAGGTTGCCAACTCATATGGAGGATTGGTAGACTCTCATTAATTTGGACCTCAGAGTTCAATTCTTGGGGCAGAGATGGCGCTAGCAGTGGGCGGATTTTGTGCAGCATAAGAAGGGGTTCGAATTTCGTCTCCATTGGAGTATGAGGATTGGGATTTGAGACTTGGTTTGATGTATTTTATTTCTTAGTCCATTTTAATTTCAGTCTTTGACTTTCACATGCTTTCTATAATCTTTTATCGTATATCTGTTTGTCTCTCGTCGACAGAACCTGGCCTAAGGTGTTTATACTAATGTTATTGTTCTGACCCAGGCTCTCTGGTGATTGAGACCAGCTCTTTCTATCGGACCCATACACCTGAAGAACAAAACGGATCCGGTTTTCGAAACGTCGTCCAAAAACCCAATAAACCCGACTATAGGCAATTATACTTGGAAAATGAACCAAAGTTAAAATATTTGGAACTACAGAAAAAAATCAAACTCGCGTTTGATTCTGTTCACAGTCCTATGTCTTCTTGTAAGATATACAAGATTAAAACCTGTTATTTTTATTGGCGTTAAATTTGTTGTTTCGCATTAAAGGAACAGCAAAGTGAGACGAATGTGTTGAAGAGAATAATTAGATCAAAGAGAGAGCTTTAACAAGAGGATTGGTAGTATTACATAACGGGAAGCTTCATAATTTTTACTCATCGGAAAATGCTAATTTATTAGGAATATCAAATAAAGACAATCAGGCGCGCAACATGAAAGGGAGAGACGAGAAATGCATACAAAACTTTCAGAGTTAAACCTGAAGGAAAGATTCCATATTGAAAATTCTTGAGTGTTGATGCGAGAATAATATTAAAATGTACCTTAAATATTTAGGGCGGGAGAGAGGAGACTGTATTCATCTGACTCAGCATAGGGACACTTTAGGACCACCGGGTTCCTTAAAAGGAGGGAATTTCTTGATTAACTGTGCGAGATCTGGCTACTTAAAAGGATCTCTGTCCCATGGAAGGGGATACTCACGAGAAGAATTCCGCCACGTCTACCAGCAGCCGAAGGGAAACGCTCCTAAGCGGCACGGATTCTAGTTTACCGTCAAATTAGCATAGCGATAAATTAATTAGAATTTCGTGTTAGTCTTGTAAACTTGTAACATAAGCAGACTGATAGAGACAGGGCAGCGAACGAGGGTGGGCCCCCAGCAAAAAGGACCACCATGTTTTAATGACTCAGTAGGAAATGAAAGTAAGCGAGGAACAAGGACAGACAACATAAATGAAAGAATAGTAAGAAGAATAAAAAGACGCCCCAAAAAAATATATCCACAAGGCTCTGTGTGACGGATGAGGAATTTAATTAATCTCCAGACCGAAGTTTGCAGCTGTGTAATAAGACTGATTCGAGTCAATATGTCAGACGTAACTGTCTGTTTGTTAATGCACTCCTCTGGTTATTACTTACGGTTTGTTCAGCAACAGCCTTGCGCACTCTCGCGGTAATTTTGTTCCATGTCCGTTGATAGAGAGCAGACAATGAGGAAGAGAAATTGTGGACAAAGGCCTCTTTCGGAGATGGGTTTATCGTAAATGAACCATATTTAAGCCGTGCGTTTGGTGTCACATTGTGAAGATTTGCAAGTAACCTGTATAGAAATTCGTAAAGCACAATTTTATTGTATTTTACAAAATAACTACCCCAAATAATCGTGTTTATTTTTAAATTGTCTGTTACCATGGACAATTTCAGTATCCTGTACTAAGCGGTGCCAGTGTCGTGTCCTTCTGACATATAAAAGTATTGAAATGGCCTCAAATTATATGATGCTTATATCAAGTTTTGTGAAAATCTGTCGATTGGTTTAGAAGTTAAAGAGGACACACAGATATAGACACATAAGGCAGCATGGTAACTTGATGTTCCTACAATTTTGTTTAATGAAGAAGTTTATGCTAAAAATAAGCTTAGAGGATTTATGACTGGGACAAAATAAGACATTGGGTGAAGAACGTAACTTGAACCTACAGATCAGTACAGTCTGTGAACTGTTCTTACCTACGTGTTCACATTATGTTTAGGATTATGGGAATGTCGTGACAAAAACTTTGAAATACAATATTATTAGAGATAATGATTATTAAGAAAGTAATCAACTGAAATTGACGAGTAATATTTTTAATGTTTCTGTCCTCTTCAAATGCAATTATAACAAATCCAACTTCGACAAATGTTATTCTTGCGCAATCCCACCGAATAGGCCGATGAATCATACAGAATGTTACTGGTGGGACGAAAGCAAATATAGACCCATAATGCTGCCTTCTTCTAAATACAGAATGTCCCGCAACAGGATGTTCATATCAGATCTAAAACTTCTTGACGATGGTGAAGAGTCAATTGAATAAAAATTTACTTGGATATTATCCATCGTCTAGTAAATATAAAACGTAAATCCCTATCTCCGGAGATAGGGATTAGCTCTATCTAGTGGGCCCAACTGTGTAGGAACCTGAAGACGGAGATAGAGTCCCATCTCCGAAACGTCGTTTTACGTTTTATATTTACTAGACGATGGATAATATGGTCCGGAGATTGGGATTAGCTCCATCTAGTGGGCCCAACTGTGTAGGAACCTGAAGACGGAGATAGAGTCCCATCTCCGAAACGTCGTTTTACGTTTTATATTTACTAGACGATGGTTAATATCCAAGTAAATTTTTATTCAGGATGTTCATAGCTTAACTGTGTGATCTTGGGATCATTTTCAGGCGAAATTTTCAAATAAACATGGGTCCGATCTGCAACGGTTTGTCATTATTATCATTATTATTATTATTAAGTTCAGACTACACTATAAATTGGATTTTCAATTACTCACGTCATTCACGTGACTCAAAATGTCCATCCTGACTGTCGATGCACAGTCGAGCCCTTCGTTTAATACAAGAAACAGCCCTTTTTACAGAATAATGATCATATTTGATGTTAACACCGGAGTCCATCATTCGATTCAGCAGCTACTGTTTGACTTGAAGACACGCACCAGGAATTTTACGTTACTCCAGAAAAAGTAGTCCTAAGGCGAAATATCTGGTGATCTCGCCGGCCAAGCAATGGACCACCTCGGCCGATCTGACGGTCTGGAAACTATTGATTCAGAAATGCAGTCAGTCACCTTCCTACCAAAATGAGGATCGGACCCTTGTTTTTATTCGAACTTTGCGACTCTAAATGATCCGAAGAGCACGTACGAGGTGCGATCGGAAAGTTTCAAGACTGCGCGTATAAAAACCCGTACACTTATCTCAGGTATTAAATTCATCCATCACCCTCGAAGTAGTTCCCTTGGGAGTGAACACAACGATCCCAGCGCCGCTGCCAAGCCTGGAAGCATCCCGTAGCCGTTTTGGCGAGTCTTTGGCAAAATTTGATGCACACGCCATTCCGAAATCGCAGGAGGGTCGATGTAATGCACTACCAAATCGCCCGTAACTAAGAAACAAATGCTAATTCGATGATGCCGGCTGGCACACTGATTCACTATGAATGTAGGCCGCACCCCCTAGCGGCAGAAGCTCGTACTACATCCGGTTCGCCCTCTATTGACACAGTATTGAAACTTTCCGATCGCACCTCGTAGTTAAACTATGGACACCCCGTTGCTGGACACTACATAATAACGTCTTTAAGAAAGATTAGTGAATTTTGTAAACATTTATAACATGCAGATCGTAACAAATAATATTACTAGGCCTGTATTTACCTACATTTATTTCCACTTGAATGTTACTGAGTGAGTTAGTGTTATAATAACCTATGCAACAACGCAATTGTGTATTAATTTTGAGCATACAAATTCTGCACGTTCCTGTAATTTCAAATTGTTAATAGACTAGCACAAAATGTCACAAATGTACCAGAAATAATGTTTTGAATAGTTTTATTTTCGTATTGCATCTTCCTTTTTGTAGGCCAAAATCAATTTGCAAAGCCTAAACCAAACAGGCTTACATTTTGTTACATGTTGGAAACGTTACTTATAATTCATAATTTGTATTTATTGTAATGACAGGTAAAAATATATTTAATTCTACAAAGTTATCTTCTCAGTGCCGTAACAGTTCCGAGTTATAAGCCTGAAAGTTTTTCGAAAGTCGTTTTTCGTTTAATAAAACGATTACATATCTTTGGATCAATAAACAACTTATAATAGGCTTCTACCCACCCCGGACGTAGTTTGACGTCTTCTATGAAACAATCATAGATGTCAGCATGTGAGTTCAGTAAACTAGCTGTTAACTTTACAAGCCATTAGGAAGTACTGAACAGGCGTGTCCACAAGGCGCTGTCTGATGCCACACACGTATTCACTGCATACTAGATCCACGTGGAGCTTTCATTCATAACACACACACACACACGTTCGATCACAATTCGCTGCGTACTTGATACACAGAATAATAGTGTTTTTAGTTTAGGAACTTTGATGGCGCTGAGATCGCTGCGGCAGTGTCAGTAACTGTATAACTGAAGAAAAATAACAAGCCACACCTCCGAACCGGCTCGACCCACGACAAGACTGAGAGAGAGAAAGAGTTGAGTCAGTCAGACAGACCACACAAGTCGTCGACATTCAGACCTATTGCAGCATGCACACATTATGGCCCCTGTGTTCTGTACTAACCGTGCATCTTTAAGGTGACCCGTAGCAGTTCTTAATTCTGTTGTAACCGTTACTGACTCACACACTAATGGAAATTTTGAGGCTTCCGAGGACTAGTACCAATGGCAACTCCAGTCCTATCCTAGTTTAATCAGCACCCTCATGCACCACTTTAATAGCATCTTCCCACTTGCTTCTAGGTCTACCAAGTGGTTCTTTTCTTTAAGCATTCCTTGAAAACATGGCAGCTGTATAAACTTTTCCCACAGTCTGATGTTGCTGGGACCACGTTAATTGTTCTGTTGGGCACGTGTAATTGCGCGTAATTAAGTACTTAAAGAAACAAAACCAGATAATTATGCTTAAATTACGAGTCTGCCATGAATTCTTCGCTGAATAGATAGTTATTAAACGTGTAGCCAGAGGCATAACTCCTTAGGTAAATGGGCGGATGTCTTACGTTTAAATTCTTTTTGTGAAGTTACGCAATTGAAGAAATAAGAAAACAATTACCGTAATTGAGTTGTAAGCAGAAATGTCTTGTTTTCAATGGCATTATCTCGCCTTAAGGACAACAAAGAGAAACCATTCAATTGGAACATTGTAATAAACTTTGTGTAAAGCAGGACTGCTGTCTTTTGTCACTCTTAGGGCAGTTCTTGTGGTGACGTCAACACGAGGTGTACAATAACTCAAGTTATTCACCGGTTCCTCACCTCAGAGACCTTCATTCGCGACCAGGTTACTCCATGTGGGATTTCTGTGTCATCTGGCGGATGAACTTTAGGCCCTATAGTGGCCGCAGGTCTCCACTCTAACCCCCATCGCGAACATAAAGATTACGAGGTGCGATCGGAAAGTTTAAAGACTGTGTCAATAGAGGGCGAACCGGATGTAGTATGAGCTTCTGCCTTTAGGGGGTGCGGCCTACATTCATAGTGAATCAGTGTGCCAGTCGGCATCATCGAATTAGCATTTGTTTCTTAGTTACGGGCGTTTTGGTAGTGCATTACACCGACCCTCCTGCGATTTCGGAATGGCGGATTTTCATGAACAAATCAAATTTTGCCAAAGACTCGCCAAAACGGCTACGGAAACCTATGAAATGCTAAAGCAAGCATTTGGGGAGTCCGCAATGGGTCGTGCACAAACTTTTGTGTGTCATTCACGTTTTAAAAATGGCCGAACCTCTGTCGATGATGACGAGCGTTCTGGACGACCATCTTCGAGCACAACGCCCGAAAATGTTACGAAGATTCGGCAGGCCATTCACGAAGATCGACGTCGTACCATCAACGACTTGTGCGACATTGTTGGGATAGGCTATGGGACCTGTCAGCTGATTCTAAAGGAAGAACTCCACATGCGACGCATTCTGTCTGAGGACCAGAAGCAGAATCGACTTCTCGTTTGTCAGGAGCTCAAAGATCTTGCAAGAACCGACCCCAACTTCCTTTCTAAGCTCCGTGTGACTTCTTCCTCTTCCCAAAGATAAAAATTCAGCTAAAGGGAAGGAGATTTGAGACGATAGAAGAGATTCAGGCAGAATCGCAGATGGTGCTTGACAGGCTGACAAAGAAAGATTCCCAGGGATGCTTCCAGGCTTGGCAGCGGCGCTGGGATCGTTGTGTTCACTCCCAGGGGAACTACTTCAAGGGTGATAGATGAATTTAATACCTGAGATAAGTGTACGGGTTTTTATATGCGCAGTCTGGAAACTTTCCGATCGCACCTCGTATGAGTGATCAATAAAAGGGGGCAGGTATGTTGAAGTACCTTTTTAACAAGGAAATAGCCGTCTGAGGTAAAAGATAACGTGGTTGCATTTGCAATTGGCGAAAGAATTTTAATAAAACTTCGAATGTGGCCTTGATATTACTTGATAATTGAGCGTATTATGTAGTTTTACTTAACACGGTACATGGTTCGATGGGGAAGATTAAAATTGTATGCAAAATGTGAATTACAATTCCTGAACGGATGGGTTTAGTTCACGTGGCGTAGGCGTAGATGGATAATATTGGCATGGACTATAAACAGACGTGGTGTGAGGATGTGGATTGGATTCGTCTGGCTCACGTCAAGAATCTCTGTAAACTCTTGTGAAGACAATAATGAAACTTGGGTTTCTTTAATGGACAAGCTACTGTTTTTCATAAGGTAGTATATTTGCGTCATATTGTGAATTAAGTTAATATTTTAATATTTTCCGTCAAATCACAATTTTTAATAAGATAATAAAATATAAAATATTTAAAATATCATTTCACGTTCCGCATCGAATGATCGATTTACAAATTGTATTTCGAGTTTTAAATTTTAAATTTACCAATCTAATTTATACCTGAGGACGGTTAAATATAACCGAAACATGTCGTAAGAGACGTTCCAATTTGTAAATCGATCATTCGATGCGGAACGTGAAATGATATTTTAAATATTTTATATTTTATTATCTTATTAAAAATTGTGATTTGACGGAAAATATTAAAATATTAAGCTACTGTTTGTTTCCCAAAAAGGACAATGATCCATGTAATTAGTTAGTTTTATGGAACATTCTATGAAGTCAATGATAACTGGCAGTTGTGGATCGCATAGTTCTTTCAATGAAGCTCAACGCGGGAGTATTACTGGTCTGATAATAATCCTTCCATACCTCATTACGTTGGTCACTTAATGTTCATGTTGTTAAACATACAGGCAGTCAAAAGTTTCCTAAGAAAATGAAAATTTATATTTCAGCGGGTTTAAAAAAATTTATGTAGCAATTATAATTTGCGTAATATTGTGTAGTTATGCCTTGTTTTACTTGAAAGGGGTCGTGTTGGTAACAGGCTGTGTCTTCGAAAAGCAAGGCCATTACGTATTACAAGCTTTTATAAGAGTGTTCATATCAATTTTATGTGGGCCTGTGTTAGTACAAGGAGCAGCTGAACTTGGATGGAAGTAGATGCTTAGTAATGTCATAAAGGTATTTTTAATAATTGATAAAATTATGAAATTTCACTGAAAGAGGTATAAATGAAAAACGTAAGTGTACTTCGGAGAGTAATATTAAAGTGTATCTTAGGTAAATAAGATGTCATAACACGTATTCAATTAATCTGGCTGAGGACAGGTTTCCGTGGCTGGTCCTTGTGAACACTGTATGTGCCTTCTTCAGGTCACTTAAAATTCTGAGAACTTTTTGAATAACTGGGCGATTATTAACTTCAGAAGAAGGACTCTGTTCCATTGAGTGAAGCTTTCTGCTAGTTTAGTAGCGTACGTGTTTCCTTGGATCTGTACATACACGGACAAAAACTAAGACCCTCTTGTTTGTTTAATTTTTTATGCCAATGTATCACTGAACATAAATTCCCTTGATAGTTTTGCAGATTAAATAAATGGACGGACAGCCAGACAGACAATGAAATACACTGCCGAAAACAAGCCTGAAGTGGTTTTTAATCTACTATTCATTAGTTTTAATTAATTTTTTAAACACACAAAAATTAAAATTAAAAAATGCTTTTGTTAAATATAGGTTTACATCGTTCTTATCTAATGATAACACTAGACTCTTGAAATAAGTCAAATATGAGGTTTACAAGACAATGATGATGTTCCTTTGGGTTCTGAAGCCTTGTGGATTGGTCAGCAGATGCCAACGTTTCGGAGAAGTTTACTGTATCTATCTTTAGGGCTTAAGTTATTTCATAGAACAAAAAATAACATAATCATCACGTAAATTAAGTTTCGCTGTGAAAGTTGGGTTCAAAACACATGAAAATCTTCACGAAGTTTTGTTGTACGTAGTTTATTGTAGGACTGTACAGCTAATACCGGTACCACGATTTCTCGAGGAGGAAATTAAACGGCATCCATGTATAACCGCACATCCGGACAACGGTAGGACAAACGAGCTGAATGTCTTGTGTTCATCATTATCATCATCAAACAACAGATGGTCCCTCTGTAATAACGTGCAATCAGAATTACGGTATTCTGTGAAGGAAAGACTGGTAGCTCCGCCATGCTGTGCTGTGCTCAGTGTCTCGTTGGTTGCCAATGTACCTGACGGAATCAGTTAATTACAGGACTCTCGCTAAGCCAGTCCACCAGACTGACGTACGCTATAAAATATGCACGGGGGTTGTCGAGGGAAAATCGGGGAAGTGGTTGGTGGTAGTGGCTGTTGTGGTCGTCATGGTTTTGGTGGTTATAATCAAGCTGGTTGTCATTTTCGTGGTTAATGTTCCTGTGGTTGTCAGGGCTGACCGATAGATGTTGACGCTCTGTGTAATAACTGACTTTCAAGATACGAGACTCCTTTCTCCGTAAATTAAAATAAATTGTTTGTATGTGAGATCTGAGTCTCTCGCGGTCAGTGCAATATTCTGGGTTGACACGCCGTGTGGACTTGTAGGTACATATAAACGTTTAGGAGAACCATACTGTGTCCATCTTCAGGGCTGCAGGTGCCCTGAAGATGGTTAAATTCAAGTGAACAGCTTTAAAACCAACAACAGTATTTGAATTATTATTTTACGTTGTACCACCGACAAGGTTAATAAAATAATTACTTTTAAGACCGGGCAATGCGGACAGCCGTTAAAAAATTTGAGTTTTTTTGGATTTGTCTTCTACTGTACGCTGCACGTTGTCGAAGTGACCCATATCTTCCTACGGAAGCCGTTGTCCTGTCAGTAGCAGAGTGTAACAAGAAGCAGTCTTCTGTCGCTGGAATTTGAAAGGTGTATAAATAACATATTGTATTTTAGGAGGCATACACAAGTGAATATGTAAATGACGAATCTTTTAAAACTCGCAGACATAACGAAATCACAAACATGAGCTGTAAGTAAATAACTTACACAATGATTGTTTGTTCCTTGCCTTAAAGTCAAAACTGTGTTGCTGAGAGTCCGCTGAGCTCGGTGACAGACGTTACTTTGAGATACGGACAGAATAATATGGTTCATGGCAGATACTAACAAACTGAAAGGAAATATATGACTTCCGAGATCTAGACGTAGATGGGAGGAAATATTAAAATGGTTCCTAAAGAAACGGTGTCGACTAGATTCATTCCATTCAGGAACGAACAATGGACACGTGTAAACACGGTAATGAACATCTGATTTTTATAAAAAACGGGAAATTTATTCACCAGTTAAGAAAATATTAAATTTTCAAGCACGACTTTGCTCCGTACAGTTAATTAGTTAATTTTGTATTACAATCTTAGAACAAAAGAAATTTAAATAAACCTTTACTTACGCTGAATATTATAGTTTTAATAAGAAAACAGGTAATTTGAAGAAGAATTGGTATGAACGTAGGCTAATGCTAAGAATGGATAAACGTAGACTACACAAGATGCTGACAAATTTTAACCGAAGTCAGATAGAGACTTAGAAAGACGGGAAACAAGATGGCGAGATAATTCACTTCAGGATGGCCTTGTCTTTAAAATAGTAGGGGAAAACTGGAATTTAATGTAAATAATTATATTATATGTTACTTCCAAGCGACAAAGTTGTTCATTCTTCTTCAGATGACAAATGCTATTGCTTCTCTAAACTAATTTTGAATAAAGAATAAAATTAAATAAATTTCTGTCTGTGTTTTTAGTGTCTGCAATGTCCTTAATTCCATCTGAATTTTCCGACAGAAACTGTGATATGATGGAAACAAGTGCATCAGAATAATTGTCCTTCAGAAGATAATCGGTGTCTTACACGAAACGAATTCAAAATAATTTAATGTTATTTCAGTGCTAATGCACCAATGACCAGCACCGTTCTTAAGCGTTTTCAATAATTAATAATATTTGAATTGCGTCCATCTAATTCCATACGAAATGCAACAGCTTAAAGCAATTTAAGTTGTAAAACGTCTTATTTACACGTTAACAGTAGGCTGGCGGTGTATCGTATTATAAATAAAGCCCACTCTTTCGTATTCTGTAGTCTTCAGTCCACAAATTACAAAAGAAAATGAATCACCAATGCTTATAAACTCTCGTCTGCAATATTCTTCGATCTATTCAGAATTTATTTTTAAACACGTGTTTAGAAATCAAAATCTCTTCTGTGCTATAGCGAAATGTAGTCTGGCCCTGATGATGGAGGTAGAAAAAACCTCCGAAATGTTGGTAAAATTCTACCTGACTGCATGGTGTAACAACCCAAAAGACAGTAATATTCATATTCACTGCCGTGAGAATACAAATCCTATTTATAGAATTTGGTGGTCAAAACCAGGTTAATACGTAACACAGAAGTTTCAGACAAATTTTATACCCCACGAATTTCTGAAGAAATGTTATCTGTCCCTTAGATTTATATACGTATTTTAGATTATACAGTGATATTAACATTTAGTTGGTGGATAATTTTTATTATCCGCATAGTAAGTGGGGCTGTTGGAGACCGTCAGGTACACGCAACATTACACCACTCGCCTTTTCGCATTTGTGAGAACGCCGTCCGGTAAAATAAGGAAAGTTCAAAGTGCTCTTGTAGCACATTTTAAGATAGCCTCGGATTCAACAAACGCCTCAGTTCGTAGCCCTGTATTTACAGTTAAGGGAGAGAGAAAAGAAATATGATGAAATAACATACAGTAAGGAAATTTAAAATTTGTACTCTTCAAACAATAACTTATTGAACTACCAAATCAAGGAAAATGAGAAGGGCGAAGCATGTAGCACGCATGGAAAGACGAATAATGCATAGGCCTACATACATGATTTGGAGACTTTGGTTTAGAAAGGAAAGTAACGACGGACTTTTGTGAACACGGCAATGAACCTTTGGGTTTCATCAGGGAGGATAAATGTCTTGGCCAGCTAAGCGACTAAGAAGTATTATGCTTTAAGGATGATGCTATTTTGTTATTTATTTTCTTAGGCATGCTTGTCTGATAATTATTCACGGGACCTTCTGTTTCGAAGCAAAAACTGCGCACATTTGCCTTCGCTTTTCATTTTTCAATTAACGTAAAATGATAATGCTATGCAGTTAACTTAGTGCATACTTTATCTCATTTTTAAATGCGATTTATAACTGTGTTCAGGAAGCCTACAGATTTTTGAGCAGAGCGTTTGAAAGACGAAAGGCCAGTTATCTGAGGCAGTCGCCTTTGGTCGTCTTGTCTAGGGCTGTCCAATCTTTGAAATTTCGGAACCATGAGATCTAACGAAGGCTTGGCTTTGTGAACTATCTTGAGTATTACCATCAACTTGAAAACTTTCCTGCGCGAGGAGTGTTTTATTTATAAAATCTTACTTAATAAACCAAGTCTTGAGTATTCATGGAATCAAATTGATTAAATCAATAGGTACCTCAGAAGCTAAGACGATTACTCACTTAGACACTACCAATCTAAGATATCAGCTTCGTATTACACGCCGGACTGTGAAAATTAGTTTGTTACGAAGCATATTTAAGCAAGATCCTTTTTGTTGTTTTTACCTTGCTAGGATTTTACTGGCTTTAACAATCTCAAAGTCTTTTATCATCTGCTTGGTATTTATTTTCTCTTCGTAGACTATATTTATTATCCACATACTATTATCAGCAACCTTCTTCGGCCATTCTACACGGTTTTTCCAAATTTCTACTATTTTCTTCAAAGTCAGCGACCTTATGCTTCTGAGTTGTCCATTTGCTTCACTAAATACAAGGCGACAAAGGTGCATGGAGTATTGAAGTTATATTTCCAAGCATTAATTACCATGGCAATAGCCTAAATAGTGGTGAGACAGTTTCATGCTTTGGCCGCCTTACCTCCGATTTTCAAATTGGATAGAAGGCTGAGTGACCAGGACGTGTGTAAAACTCATACTAGACCATCACTTCATAAGAACTAGAATATTCCGTATTCGCGAATGGCGGATGAGTACGATATTCCTCGTGTCTGAAATCCTTGTTTTCAGAACGCTGTAGACGTTTTTGCGCAGAAGACATACTTGGTAAACGGGTTAGTTTAAATTCTGGCAGTTGATCGGCTTTTGCATTTAAGACTGTAATTAATGGAGGAGAGTTAAGGGAACGAACCGGCAGTCTCTGTTGTTACCTTCCTAGAATTACAGGCAGACTGTATCAGGGGGACCGCGACGCTGGGATGCACGCATTGTGCTAGACAGCTACCTTTTGTTTCCTGTATGTTGGTAGAAAAGCCGAAACAACGCTCACAATTCCCTACCAAGAAGGACACAGATTCCTTTTAATATAATTTGAATGTTTTTAAAATAGAAACCTTAACGGCTAAACTACCGTTAGGTTGACAGTCCGTCTACACAACAACTTTTTTATTACAGTCTTAATGTATTTTTAAGTAACCACTACATGTTTCGATCTTAACTGGACATCTTCAGGTGGTTTTCTTTAAGTGTTCGAAGGAAACAAATATTACTGCTCATATGTATAGGTACACATTTTCTGTTGCTGATTTCATGACGTAATGAACTGTGTTTTAAGCAGATTACTTATTTAAGTAGAGTGGAATACTGGAGGAAAGCTGTAGTTGAACTGAAGGGGCTGGTTGATGTTGAGTGGTAGATCCAGGTTGATGAAGGGTTAGGGAGGTGGATGGAGAGAACAGTGTTTAGATATTATTGGAGTTTATCAGGGTTTAAAAAATGGGGTAGTTGCTGTAAGGGTTTCTTTAGTTTGAATGGGCACCTTTTTGACGTTATTGTACACGTTTTACAGCTTTTGTTGTACGTGCATATTCATTGTATGCAGAGACAATGATAATTCTCGAAGAGACCAAAATGATAGTTATATGAGCACACTAGAAAAATTCAATATACAACAACTATTACACTAAAATAGGTCAGCTGATTAAGACACAGTCCATTACGTGGTGAAGTGATCATCAGAAACAAATCATACAAATTAGCACTTATGTCTATTAGTTACAAACAATTAAAGAGAACTAACTGAAGATGACCAGTTAAGTTCGAAATAAATAGTGGTTTCTTAAAAAAGATTAAGACTATAATAGAAACTGTTGTGTAAATGGAATGCCAACGTAACGATCAACAGACAACAGGAATCATCCCTTAAATCCACCTAAACCAATCTTTTAATCATTCATTTCTTTTCGTGTATTTTTCAGATAAAGTGATTTATTGTTCTGAAATTTTGTGGCTTAAAAATGCAAAATTTTGTATTTTCTGTACAGAGTAAATTTATATCTTAAGTTTTTAATAATAACGTAAAATATTATCAAATACATTTTATATGCGCACTTTGATTAAACACGTAAGTTAATCCAGACTATATTATTATTTACATCATATTTTATAATTCACCACAAAGAATTTCTTCACAAAAAAGATTATGATTTCTGTCAGGACCACTCTAAAATCGTATTTCAAAATTAGTTCGTCTCTTGTTTCCTTTATATCGATTTAAATTTTCGTGATGCGTAAATCGATTGAAACCAATACCACACTGACGGGCATATCTTGTGACGAGCCGCCAGACACTCAAAACACCAAGTGTGTTCTCGTCCAGACTCAGCCAGCATCATATTAGTGATGCTGCACACTTGCTCTAAGGTACGTGTTGACTTAATCCAGTGCTTTGGTTCCAAGAATACTCTGGAGTTGATCTATTAAGCAAGTTTTTATAAATAAAGCAATCCTCCCATTTCAGGCAAGCTTTCATGCGGACCTACGTGTAAGTTTGTGAGCTAAAAATTCCAGAAAACCACGCAATGCAATGTGTGGCAATATATATTAGTTGACCAGCTAATTCCAGGCAGGCGCAGTGCCCTTTTTTGAGAGGCTAACAAACGCTGTCCCGCAATACAGACAATTTTGTTCTTTACACACTTCAAATGTTGTTGTTGTTGCTATTACCACTGCTATTTGGAAAAAGATTCAATTCAATTAATTTATTTACGTGTTTGCCAACAGCAAGAAGCCAATAACAGGCAAACACTGATAATATATATACAATAATAGTGAAATAATAATGGATAATATTACACAAACGGATTAACTAAAGTTATACATGTACAGTATTAAATATAACTGCCAAGTACAGGCAAACCCAAAATAGAAACAATATTAACACAGAACAAAAAATGAAGAAATATAAATAAAAACAAATAATCCACCTAGGGAACACTAATATAAATGTACATCGTTAAAGAAATACAAAAAACAGATAACCTATCTAGATCATTTCCCTTGTTGAGAACGTTCGCTCAAGGGAGACAATGTTTATGTTAAATACGTTAATATATCTTTAACATTTAAGGTCGTGACTGAGTGTCAGACACTTTCATAGGATTGTGTTATCACATGTTGGGACCGCTGGACCACTCTAGGGCTTATTGTCCATCATCAAGATGATACGTGAAAGAATATGGAGCAACGGTGGAATGATACTGGCAGGGGATAAACCGAAGAACCCGGAGAGAAACCTATCCTAAAGTCACTTCGTCCACCACAAATCTTACGTGGAATGACATGGACCAGAACAGGGACCTCCATGATGAGAAGTCAACGGCTAACCGCCTGAGCTACGTGTAACCTTATTTACATTTGTTCAATTGTACGCAATGCCCTGAGGGTCGTGTATGTTGAGAGCTTTCTTGAAATTGGCTGCCTCGTGTTATACCTACAACGCTGACATGGAAGTAAATCCTTTGCAAACTACTACCAGATCCATAAATCCCTCACAAGTATATAATTAGAATGTTTACAGAGAACTTATGTAGCATCTACTCTCTTTTACAAAAATTTTACGTAGTTCCCATATAATCAAACCGGCAACTTGTTCTTAATCTGTCAGCACCTATTTCACTCCTGACAGCAGGATTAAAACTAAGAAGAACAATACCTAGCCTATTTTCCTGAATGGATCACCGAAATTTTCGTTGAATCAAAATAATGTCAAAGTCAACGACCATAACAATAAAAAGATAAAGATAGAAGAATTCCATGTAACAAAACCAGCATCACACTGCGAGATGGAGAGGTATATGTTAGCGAACGTTTTCTCTCATCGGAATGAGGAAAATAAATAATAATAATAAAAAAATTGGAACCAATAAAAATATCAATGCAGAGAATAAAAGGTTGGGTTAGCAGATTCTTTATAAAAATTACTGTAACTGTTCATCAATGTTGACACTCCTGTGTTCGAGAATATTATCGATATCGTCATGAGGACCATTGTTCTTCGCAAGTATTATTGATACAGCACAGTCAATTAAGCTTGATTACAATACGTTTCTTCGATCCAGTACATTATTTCATGAAGAGCCTGCCTAGTGTTGAAGCCCAACGCTTGTACAAGGAAGAATCATACTTTAGCATGGTTTAAAGAACTCCACGGAGCAGTGAAAAGCCGAGGAGCTAGTCAAGAAATTCTCCGTCATTCACTCCATGTAAATGTTCATTTCATTATTTATAAAAGCCCGTCACTCAGATCCATACCCTCAGCAATATATTATTTTTCATCCATTTTAATATTATTCTCATATTTAAGCCTTCGTCTGCCAAGTGTCCATTTCACAGTGTTAAATATGCCTTTCTCATCTCTCCCAAAGGAAAGAGGATATAATAAATATAAATAAACGTGTTTCAGGAGCTGGTTTAAAATGTTTGGACGAGTAGATTCAAAGACGAAAATAATTTTATTGCTATTATTTTTGGTTTTAAATAAAATGAAATGTCTTTCCTTGAAATGTTTAAGGCATGAAAGACTTAAAATCGCTGTTTGCAGTAATATTCTTTACTTATGGTTCCAAACGAAAAGGTTTATGTAGGTTTCTATGACCTCAAAGATGGGACAGTAAAAGTCTGTTTATGTCACCCGTTGAGCATTCAAATGTGTTCATTTCCTATCCTTTTGTACTGCATTAAAATATATGTAATGGTCAATTTAGTACTACTGCTGCAAGAGATAGAGAAGGTTTTTTGTTCGAAATGCCACCTTAGTTGAAGGTTTGTGTGTGGCTGCTCCAACTGTGGCTACGAAGCAGTCCATTCATCGGCCTCAGAGGAGGAGACATTCAGTTTCTTATAACGACAAACACCGACAACAGACAAATGCTCCTGGAACGCAGCAAGACAAGAATGATACATGTCAAAAATATAAATTCGAAATTCCCTTGAAGTTCTTGAGAGTTTATCAAGAAAAAAAAATAGGCTTTTCAATGATTATTAATCAATATCAAATCTAAAACTTCTTGACGATGGTGAAGAGTCAATTGAATAAAAATTTACTTGGATATTATCCATCGTCTAGTAATGAAACGTAAAAAACGTAAAACGACGTTTCGGAGATGAGGCTCTATCTCCGGAGATAGGGATTAGCTCTATCTAGTGGGCCCAACTGAGTAGGAACCTGAAGACGGAGATAGAGCCTCATCTCCGAAACGTCGTTTTACGTTTTTTACGTTTCATTACTAGACGATGGATAATATCCAAGTAAATTTTTATTCAATTGATTATTAATCAATGTTTATTTTATTTTTGTACAAACATTAGTGCAGTGTGTGCTGATATTTTGTTTAATTTATACTCTCGTTTTCAATAACAGCAGTCAGATAGAGCCATCATGCACGAATAAATAAAGATGATGGAATTATACAAAAAAACTGTCATTTACCGGTCTCTTCTTATGCTCTTGTTTATTTTTTGTCTTGTTTTGATAAAGATGAGAGCTCGCCAAGCATCATTTCATTTTTGATATACTGAAGAATCACACGATGAAGAATTTCGAGTGCTTTGGTCAACTGTTGCAGGATGCCAATTGATCGTCTATCATGGAGAAATTCTAAAACAATGGGACACTCACAGCAAGTTACATATTGCAAGATTTCTGTTTGATTTGTTTCTGACTCATTCCCGGAGTGGATGAAGGCAGGAATTCACATCGTCTACTTGGCGAGATTTCCATTCGCTGACGATGATGGTCTCAAAGTGAACGTACAGCGTAAAGTGGAGTCCGAACCACCGTCCGGAACTGGTTTTCCCAAACAAGACAAAGAATTTTGGAGGATATACGGAAGAATCTGTACATAATCCTGCCCTGATTACGTCATTACCCCTGATAACGCCATCAACACTGGAGTTCACCTGTTCTGATGTAGTAACTCGAGAATTACATGGCGGGTTTTTATAAAATTTGGTATGGACGTTATGGTATCGGACACTATTCCAAATGCATACTTTCTAATTTCGAACATTCTGTTATACCAACGTCACCCACTCTCAAATACAGGAAATGTAAAAACGATGGAACCATTACACATTAACATCTACGCATGCGCGGAGACGTTATCACGCTATTGTAGAGTGACAATGGCTTTCATTGTTTAAACAGTAATCTTTAAAACGTTCGTTGTCTTTGTTACAATCTTTGCATTTGTTGTTCCGTTACCAGCCAAGGTGACGTCATGTCTGTTAGTACAATAACTGGAGAAGGAATGGACGAATCTTCCAAATTTCACGTGGACGTTTTGTCGCTGGTGCCTTTTAATTTCATATATATGATAGTCTGTGATGACGCCAACTTCCTCGATGACGTGTATGAAATGTGGCGTAAATAAAACTTCTGTAATTTTAAAGAGAACACATTTTTCAGTCTCGTTAATGAGGCCTACTCTTCACAAAATAATTTTTGGGTAATCGAATCAGACGTGGAGAGCATGTGTCATGCATTGGAGAGACAATTAATTCATAAAAATTAACCCGATATCTTGTAAGGAATAGACAACTTGGGAGGCCTGCGTGTAGAGGCCCCAGTGTTGGGATTTTTTTTAACATTCCATGGATTGAACATTTTCTGGTTCTGGAGAATTGCTTGATTACCTGAGCTGCTAATGTTTTCTTCTCAACAAAACTGTTGTCCAAGATATATTATTATTTCTCAGTTACTCGTTGGTTTCACCACTGATGGGCACAAAATATGTTACCACGTGGCCAACAGGTGACAGGGAAGGTGTTAACGTACCTAAGAAACCTGATATAAGGACGAAGGAAAAGTAGAGGTGTAACTTACGCGTTGACATGGATGTAAGCTTCACGCTTCGGCAGCTTTATCCTCAGTGAAAAACTCCTAATACCGGTACCAACCGTTTTTTTCGTGAGGTTGTGTCAGGGCCGACAACTGCGCACGAAACATGTCGAATTTGTTGTTGTTGTTGTTGATACTGTTATTATTAAAATATCTCATATATTGCTGGGAATGAATGTCTTTCAACGATTACAAACAAGCCCTTTCGTCAATTAGACAAACAGGTGTTTCGTAGTCACAGCTGACATCGCTGAGATTGGGTCTGAATGAAACTGTAGATTCATCGCAAACAGCGCTGCTGCATGACACAGAAGGAAGCTGGACCATGAAGTGAGGCTGGAAGTGAGAGATATAATGGAGACGTCTCATCGTGTAGCAGGGCAACGTGTGTGGTCTCTGCCCTGCCACACGGCCGACCAAGAGACCAGCCAGCACGCCTTAGCCACTAGGCAACCAAAGCAAACAGAATACGGCAGACAGGCCAATCGACAACAGTCTCATCCCATGTACAGCGCAGGTCCGCTTTTAATTTTATTTCTATTTAAGGTACTGAAAGAGTTTGAGATTTAACTTCTGTCGGTGTAGACACGTAGTGAATCAGCATTAGGCACTCTTCGGTTTTCGGATTCAAAGAGTCGTTCGTTTTATTTATTCGTAACATTTTATCCTGACTCGTGTCACATTTCATATACATCGCAGTTTTCATCAAAGGCGTAAGAGACAAATCAATCAAAGTTTTTGTAAGATAATCAGTCGGTCAATTTGTGTGTCCCATCACAGTTTCCCTAGGTCATGAAGTTAAGATGTAAAATTTCTCACTAATATTTTTATACGAAACCCAATAAATCTGTAAAATTTTATTTCTAAGTAACCTTTAGGACAAGAACGAACAAATGTATCCATTGGTACAACCTGAAACGAGAGTTATGTCGATGTAGCTTTGACTGCTTAGGGATATCTTAGCCTACCAACAATAACACACGTTATTTACTATTGTATTTACGCAACAAACTCTCTTCATGTCTTGAAATGTTGTTAAATGCGACTTGTTTCGGGCTTACACTTCCATCATCAGTTCTTTATTTTTATTCCACAATATGACGCTCTAGTACAATCTTATTCCCCAGAAAGACTTCGATTTATAGAGTTACGAAATACACACAGACAACCTGAATTTAATCCAATTTGCACCTCTACACGATAATCATGCGCTAAAATAGAAATGCTATTTTACAGACTGGCTTTTATTTAAGTATGTCCATGAGACATTATAATTATGTCATAAAATATCAATTTTATTTTATAGAATGACTCTTCTTATACATAGACATGCACAAGAGACAATAGAATAGGTCGATCAAGTATTGTGTATTGTGTAGCTGTAATGTAGATAAAAATACTTATTTTATTCCTGAATTTGAGGAAGAATTCATCTGCACTTTCTCTTCATAAATATCAGCATTCACAACTGACAATGTAATTCCAGGTCATCATGAGCCTAAGTGATACTAATAAACATTTCATTCATATCAAACTATCAAAGTAATTAATATGTGTACAGGGAAACAACTTGATTTTCAATAGGTTATATTAAGGCCAGTACCAAAAATATTGAGCGGACTGACTCGTACACATACGAACACTTCCAAATATTTTTGATATTATTATATTATTTTTATAGACTTAAGAAGTAATATTCCAAGATATTCACTGGAGATTACATATCGTTTAAATGTAATCTGTTTAAACAACTTTTTTCTTATTATAAATTCTTCTCGGGCTACCAGCCGTGTGAGGACGAGAACGAAGATGGTTATCAAAACTTTCATGTTTTCTTGATAAGTCACCTTACACGGCTGCTAGCCCGAGAAGAATTTACTATACTTAGTCGCCGTGAAAGCTTCAGATCATACATTTTTTTATTTCATTTTATTTGGACAGGATATTAGAACATCCATAATTTCCTTCCATTTTTGGATAACGTACACCTAAATTACCACGTCTGTATATTACATTCAAACAGGTACAATCATTTCAAAAATCAAGCATTAACATACCTACAGGTACTGCTCATAAACGTACTGCATTCTTACAAGTTGTAAAATAAATGTTTTGGATACGAAATTAAATAAAACTAATTTTGCATCGTCCACAGTTTAATTAATGACACTTGTTATAACCTTAATTTTGTAGGGTTACAAGCGAGTGGTTTAGATTGAGGGGGTTTGGTAAAAGAATTTATTCAAATAACCTGCCCCTTTTCTCACTTAACCAATTACGACTAATTCTAAATGGCGACAAGAATGCCGTGTTCCTCTTGTCAGGATGGATGATAATGCAGTAATCAAGCATCGCGCCTCGTCCCATCAACACCCTCTGACTCGTCAGGGAAGGATACGGGTATCCAATATAACTGTCAGGGTCTGGCGTCAGAGTTCACTAAGCATTCTTGCCAATAATTTGTAATTACACTCCAACATCCACCCTCGTTTCGTTTCCAACCCCCGGATTAACTCCACCCTTGTTTTTACGCACACCGTTTTCCCATCTTGATCCACCTGCTTGATGTTACAGAGCTGGCTTTAATTAAATCTCTGGCATTGCATGTTGGATGACTGAACTCTCACCAGTCCGGAATTTCAGACCTAAATGTTCCGAGTAAGTTATATGGCAAATAGCTACAAAACCGACGTGCACTGCTGAAGTTGTATCTTGGAAGCCAGCACAGCATCATCTTAGGATTTATACAATGTGTCGGGCCTACGAGAGTTTATTCTGAATGGCAAGCGGTTCAGGACAGAAAAGCATTTCTTATAATTTCTCCAACACAGAAAAAGGTCGCAAGCCTTAATCTGGGTGTAGAACGGACGTACAAGACCGTCCACCATTCATGCAAAGTATCTACGGAATTTTTGTTTAATTTATTTATGATTTTTTACATGAAGCTGCCAGTAGCTACTATTACATAGTGCGAAATGATGGGATGACTAATAAAAAATTAATTGTAAAGGATGTGGAAGGAAGCGGTCGTGGACTAATTTGGCTTCAGATGGTTTATACTGGAACCCCTAATTTAATGGCTTACACTAACAGAAATTAATTAGCATAGCCGCAGATATAAAATTTATTTCTATCAACTTTTTCATTCCAAACAAGAAGATGCCTTATAAATTCAAAATTATGCAATAGTACATAAAATAAGTATTTTTAAAGTAGAGTGCAGTCCCTAAGCTGAATAGGCATTGTCCTAATTTGAAACATTGTTAAAGAATTATTGAAATTAATAGCAAAAATATGAAGTAATTCACGCAATAACTTCGCTGATGTGTAACAGTTGTCGTGTTTCCATTTTCTGATGAAGAATCAGCACTTTCTTCAACTGAATCCGAAGTTAGTGTTCTCTCTCTTGATGACGTAAGAATGTCTTCAGAACGGTTATGAAGTTATGTAAAAAACTTCCTGGTTATATTAAAGTTGACCATAAATTATTTATTACATTATCGACGGGAGGATACTTTGCGTAATCGAATAATTTATATCAAATAAGTGACTGAATAAAATGGTAAAATAATCTTAAGGTGCAGTAACTCACGGCGGTTAATAAGAAGATGGCTGTCTTATCGATTGTAACGGCCCTAATTCTGGTAGAAGTTTACGTTTCAGAGGACCATACTGCCTCCACCACCACTCATCGTTCTGGTGATAGCGACAGCAAGGACCTCTGAAACATCTGTAAGCTTCTACCAGACTACACGGCACTATAACTCAAAACTTTAAAGTGCAATTGTGTAGAAATGACATGAAAAAATGTAGCATGTTCACCGATTGTGTTACTGAAACATTATTTAAAAAATTGTCTAAGGGTATTCGATTCCTACTTTTAGACTTCACAAAATAAAAAGAAGTCCTCCCAATTTGAATTTATACACCTTCTTGCTTACTGTATGTAGCATAGTTTATAAATTATAAAATTGTTACGAACTGTTTTGTGCTGAAGTCATTAGGCAAAATGTTGGTGTGCAGAACATGAAATAAGCGTCCCTTCGTCGCCAAGTCCTTTTCTAGGGAGGGCGTTGCGAATGAACTCCTACGTCGTGCAACCGGCGTTACCTGACGGAGGCAGCGTCCGAGCACTCCGCACTTGTTTGCGTCGGAAATAAAAAACAATTTGCTCGATTTCAGAGTAAGCTACACGAAATACCATGTTATTACCATGGATAGGATAACAAGTTATTACCACGAACTTGAGTAGCAAATCTACATTTGAATGACCACAATGGGTTTCCTCATTTAACACAAAAATTACTTCAGCTAAAGATCTTGGTGAATACATTTGTATAAAAAGCCGGAAATAAAAAAATATAATTCCGAACACATGTATTATATTAATTTCACAACTGTTAAATACTATGTGTCTATAAATTGTGTAAATTGATGTCGATCGCTGAGTAGACATGTGTATACAAAAAAGAAAGCATTAGTTTATTCCCAGTCCACGATATATAGATGAAAATTCAAGGCCCGCTGGTACATCAATCCAACTTCAAACGCAATGATAAATTGTATCTGTACAAACGCGTCGATTTCACATGTTAGAATGATACCCTCTCCTCGATCAGTGGCGGAACTGAACTCATTCCCACAACAACTCGACTGTCTTACTCTGC
This sequence comes from Zootermopsis nevadensis, assembly GCF_977971745.1. Taxonomy (NCBI): domain Eukaryota; kingdom Metazoa; phylum Arthropoda; class Insecta; order Blattodea; family Termopsidae; genus Zootermopsis; species Zootermopsis nevadensis. The sequence continues at coordinate 5,874,552 of NW_028259151.1, read as the reverse complement.
GACTGAAGAAAAGCATTGCCATCATCTGAATCGTCTGTTGTTCAAGTTATAATTTCATAATAAGTTGACAGAAATAGTTTTAATGAACTCGCTGCTAGGGCGCATTCAATAACCATACTTTCTGACCCGATATCTGTTCAGATAATTTTCAAAATTTAAGAACAATATCGTCATTAAAATTGTTTTAACCCCGTTTCATGATAGTAAGCCTTAAATGGCAACCATAAATCTTTCCAAAGTTTCTTTTATTGATTGAACAAATGTGCGTCCTTCTTTAGGAGCCGACAGTATCTCAGCAATATGCCACGGTGGTCTAGCGGTTAGAACGCTGGCCATATAATCCTGGGGTCTCGGGTTCGATTCCCGGCGGTGCCCGAATTTATAACTTGTGTTGGGCAAGGCCGTGGTCTAGGCAACACGGAGTTTTCCTCCGGGGGTTTCCCCGGTTTATTCGTGGCATCCCAACAATTACTCCATTCACACACAGAAGAAGGCAATGGCAAACCACTTCTGGATCATCTGCCAAGAACGTATATGAACAGGTCCCAGTCCGAGAAAAGGATGGAAGGATCCTGTTCATATGGACCTGTCGTCAGACAGAACACTAAATAAATATAAATACATAAATAGTATCTCAGCTGGTCAAGATTTATCCGCCTTTTATGGGACCCAAAAGTTCATTGCCGTGTTCACTACAACCCGACACTGGTCTTATCCTGAGCCAGTTGAATCCATCTTAGAATTTCGTATCGTATTTCTTCAGGTTTGATGTTAATATTATCATCCTATCTACGTCTAGGTCTCACACGTTGGATCCTCCATTCAGATATTTCAACTACACGTGTCTTATCTCTCCCAAGTGTTAACACGCTTATAGTTTTAGGTTTATGCTTGTATACTTCTAAACAAATATGTTACAGACGTTAAAGCGTGACCACGTGATATGCAATCACTACGAACTGTAAGTCTGTCTGCAGTTATGGTTCCTTAGCAAGGAAATGCGTAGTTCTACGCCAGGAATATGAAACTAAACACCGGAGATGATTCCACTGGTTCTCTGGGAGGACGGCGTGACGGTAGACACGTGACGATGACTTTAACAGTGACTAGACGGTGCCCATCATCATTAGTGTGATCCGCCACTGATTCTGTCAATTCTAAATTTGTATATGAAATAAAAATATGCACAAAGACTGACTTTCGATTCATGTTATGTAATCAGATATGAAACTGTAATGTTTTGCCAATGGAAAATGTTTGTTCGTTGATTCGTTGTCGGAAATCATTAATCTATGGCAAGGTGGACATTATTTTGTAAATATATTACAGCAGAAACAAAACGAAATAAAAAATTGTTCTGTCCATATAAGATCGGTTGCGAGCTACCATCAATTTGGGAAATACGTTTCAAGTTATAAATCATGTAATCTGAAAAGGGGTTGCTGAATTTTTAATTTTTTATATTTTGTTTCTTAAACTTCCATTTTGAATGTGAATAACATTTTAAGGATACCTGCGACCTATTCAAGTCGCACGATGATGTTCTGTTGCGTATATTTTTTAGGACAGAAACTCGTGTTATTAACTAAATGAAGACCCGCGGGTTACAAACGACAAAAGCCGATGCTATTTGCCACGAGCAAGATTCGAACTAGCGATCCTGATGGTACACCGGCCCTAGAAACAAAGCAGACATTGCAACTGGCATATTTATACATTACCTCTCAAAATGTTGATATTGGCGTGCGTACAGAACTGTGTATTCGGCATTTGTAACAGTTTCGACATCAGAACAATTAAATTAGTTAATTATTTTTGTTTTTTTAGTTATTAATTCATTTATTTGCTGTTTTTTAATGTTGGCATTTAAACAACATTGCTATTTAGTGTCATGATGCAGATTATAGTGGGACAAAGGCGGGAAATATTCGCTGGTGAAACAAAAGAGGAACACGTTCCGAATATATTTTTAGACCATTTAACTACAATGCGTTAACTCAGTTCTACGATGTGAGATCTCGCGAAAGTGAGAATGACGATGTTCTGGGTTTGTACGCTGTGTGTAAACCAGCTTTTCGGAGGAATAAGAACAATAATATTGTCATTGTTAATTAAGTTATTATCAGTTCTGATATGGGGACGATTCTGGGCGATTAAGTGTATAAGTTTTCAAAAACAGCGTCCCAAAGAACAACTCCAACTTTTAAAATAATAATACTTACAACATTTTGGCGTTCGGTAAATGTTTTCGGAACAGCTACTAGCGAGGCTGCTTACGGGTGGCATTGCCTGCTGGAGCGCTAGGAGGGGCTCTCAAATTAATGTTGTAAAGGAGCTTAATTGGTGGGTGGGAGGCTGTGTATGTACAGTGTGCTTCGAGGCCGACCTCGACGCTGGGCTGCGTCCCAATGTGAAACAGGGATCTCTGACTTTTCGCTTACAAAACGATGTCACTATGTCATACCTCGAAGTAACCGCAAGACAAAATGTTTGCAAATTTATTATCGTTAATCATGCCCTGCTGTTTACATAATAATTTGTTGGTAGAGTGTTCAAATTAGGGCGGATGAGATGGGTAGGACAAGTAGCAATTCCACAAAGACAGAGGATATTTTAGTCTGAAAACCTGAAGGTTATTACAGCTTGGCATATCAACATGGAAACTGAGATATGAAGATAGTTGTGCAATCAAAAGAGGTTTTAGTATACTAGATAACAAAATGCATATAAAATTTTGATGATGAAACTTTTTGAAACGAGTGTACTTGAAAAAACCCGACAGAGGCATAGAGCATTATAAATGGATTTTACGTAAATTGGCTGTTAGCATGTATGTTAAGCTAAGCTGTCTCCGTATCGTGTAAAATGTGGACTTTACGAGTGATACAGAGGTTTTAGATTTATTATGTATTAATTGCTCAGAATGCACGTCAGAAAATAAACATAAAAATCCAGATTGTCTGCAAATCCTACATCTAATTAGATGGGTAATAAATCATGTTTATACATTATCTTGTTCCAGCTGCTTATTAATTTCTATTTAACGTTTGAATAATGTTTAAAGCTCATATCTGGTGATTCCCTGTCACCACGGTTGAGGATGGAGGAACAGCCTCCAGTTATGGAGGTTAGCTGCGAACTTTCTGAATAAGCGGTCTCGGACAGTCGACGAGGGGTGGTCCTACAACTTGGGGGGGTTGAGCGTGAGGCTAACAAACTTTTACATTAAGAACCTTGTTGTTACGAAAAATATACCAAGTCTCGGAAACTTACGGACTCTTTGGAGAGCTTTGGTTAATTCGGTGATGAACCTTCGAGTTCCCTAAGCCATCTAGTTAGTTGGTTAGTTGATGTTTAAGGCAGTGACAGAATCGCGTTCAAATTAACACGAAATTGTTTCGTTATTTCGAGACGTGTCTTTGTACACTGTAGATTTTTAAATAAGGCGGATATTTGATAACCTATATGTTACTGGTATAAAAAATTAAACAGTGAGGATTAAATTTTATTATGAAATACGATTTCATATAGAAGTTAATACATCGGCATCACGAAATAACTACGGAATAATTATCTTCAGCGAAAGAAACAAACAAATACTAACTTCATTATAGTTGTGCTTCATTTAGGTCGACGAAAGATAAGTAGCATATTTCTGCGATGGTGTACGAAGTGAGCGCCAGGGACTACGGGCCAAATGACGTAGAGTGAAGTTGGATCACTTGAACACTTCAGAGAACTTCGGGTTCGATAAAAGTGGGTGGATTTAGCAACTGTTGGCTTCTCAAGAAGCTTTCTGCTAGTCTCACACTCCACCAGAATGTAAATGTTAATACATTTTCTGGGTCCAGTCTAATAAGCGATGGTACTGACTCAAGTTTTGCGTGATTTTACTCATTTCACTCGTGTAAACTGTTGGACAGTAATTCAACTTACGTCGGGTCCTCCGTCCCTGACTTTGAATTTGATTCATTCGTCTAAGAGTTATAAGTTATTATGTAACCTCCTCTTCGACGTATAACAATGAAAGAAGTAAAAATGGAATTAGAGATTTTACGGAAATCTGTCTTGTCGGAAAGTTTCCTTTATTTCGAGAATGAAAAGACGAAACTGTCAGTCCTAATAGAAAATCTTGTGAAATGCGAGAGCTGAAAGGGAAATTAATAATATAACAAAAGAAATAGCCAGCTTTATTATTTATTATTTTCTGTTTATACAATCTTGTTCATGAGGTTTATCTTGGAAAGAGCGTTCCTGTGACAATTGGAAAATAACAAACGCCGAACGACAACGTACTTGCAGAATTTTTGAATGAACAGCCATGAAAGTAAAATTTAAAAGTGAGAGTAACAGACAGAAAGAGAGAAGGAGAACTGAGATTGTGGGATCCTGAGTCAGTTCACAGCACTCTAAAGACCGCAACCTATTCGTTGCCAAATAAATATTCACTGATGATATATGATTCGATCCTATACAATCTCAACTATTGAAAACGTCTTTGAATAAACCATAGGTGATTATTAAAATGCTCATGTACGAAATTCTGTATTTCCCTCTTTCTTATAACTCGTGGGGTCTCATGTTTTATTTCCAGATTCTTGTCTAGTATTTCACTTGAATATAAGAGCCTCATAAACATACAGGCCAAACGTACAATTAGCCTTTCATACCCTGAATCGGCCTACCTGCGACTTTCACTTCTTCCGAAAGCAAATGGACCAACCCTCGACACCTTCTAGATCCAATGATACCAAGTATTTCCCGAATATATTCGTCTCATAATTTATTCATGAACTTCATTTGTACTTCTTACGTTTGTTCACCGATAATTTGTTCATAACTTTTAAAAAACTTATTACTTATAGTTAATCTGTGGTTTTGTTACAGGTTTTAACATAACTTGCATAATTAAACGCTCATGAAAATTAAATTAACAGTTGATGACATAGGCCTCGTAATTGTACATTTGATGATTATACAGCACAAAGGAATTCAGTCACGTGTCTAATAGAAATCGCATCAATGAAATGATGTGTTTGTTTAGGAAGTAGAAGGCAAGTATGAAATGTTAACAGGGAATAATCGGTGGAAGTGACATTCGGACGCGGCCACAACTTGACTTGATGAAGACATCTTGTTCTGTGAGTAGCCTCTGCTGCTGGTGCGTTGGCTGAGTCCTTGTGGCAGGCCAGGAAATCCCTGGGGCCACTTTTGGGGTAAAAAAAAAATTACTACGATATAAAAGCTTAAACCTGTATCAGATATATTTTCACGTACACTACCGTTCAAGAAGATGTTAACAATTTTACATTTTTGTCATTCCTGTCGATTCGGGTCCTTTGTCTTGCATCACAATAAGATCATCACAGAGACTGTAGCTACGAGTCGGAAGTTCCAAACGTTCGACAACCCTTGTCGGCTTCGTTGACATTATTATCGCTGTAACGACGGATGAACTGGTATACGCCAGACTGAGCTAATCTCTTTTGAAGCCCTGTTACAAACTTCCCCTGACAACTAAAGAAACTTCGAAGGTGGTAGGCAGATCTTAAATTTTGGAATAATAGACTATTTTAGACTTCAGCTGAAATAAAATTCGTCTACATATTTGAGTTATGTTGAGTTTCTGGTACATAGAAGATGTAGGACAAATAATTGACCTCTCTTCTCAATCGTTTCGTTGTCCAGAACAAAGTGGTTCCTCTTTCAACACGACAAAATAACACGTGGTCTAGGTCGGCCTGTATGTGATTTCTCTGATCGGCCAAGGTCGTGTGGTAGGTCAGTTGCCGACGTAGTGACGAGGTTTCTGTAACCGAGGTCTACAGTTTCGAGAACCGAAAGCCACGTTTTTATGTAGCGTGTTCTGTAAGGGGGAATGTGTAAAATAGAAATGAATTCTAGCTTCCTACTCGACTGAAATTAGACGATGAACCTATCGCCGTTAATTACACAACAATTTTCAATAATTTTTGTATTTGCTCCATCTTATTTCACAAAAGGAAATTTGAAAATTCACCTCACATTGTCCCTGTAAGCAAATCCGTAGGTCGGATGGTCGAAAGGAAATCCTCTTGGCAAATTGGACTTTTGAAAGACAAAGAAATTACAACGATTCTTAATTAAATTTGTTGCGAATATCTAAAGTAGTTTAAATTGATTCAGGTTTGGGTCGAATTGTGTCGTCTTTGATATTAACGATCTCTAATCTACGGATATTGTTACGATGGAATTAGTTTCGTGGTTTTCTGCCCTCAGAAGAACGTCTTTTCTGACGAACAAACTGATACAGAAAGCACATCTGTTAAGGACCCATCCATTTCAAATTACAAATCATGTGCTCGTTATAACATTTCATGTCATCTGTTGGGTAATTTTACACCGAATTATATGCAAGTTGTTTTCACTTAAATGTAAGCGATGTCAGAATTGTCCTGAGTGACGACTCAAAAATATAGGACTCAAAGTAAATATTTATTTTATTTGGGATGTGTACAGAACCAAATTACTTACTCAATCCACATACTAGTACTTTTTGAAACTCAGAAATCAGTATACAGCTGGTATAAATCAATAAAGTCAATGAATTTCAAAATCATAAAACTATTACAACGTTTCGGAAGCTCGATTCTGTTTCCGTTTTAAGATAAAAAGGGAGTAGAAAAAGAAGAACAAGAATATAGAAGGCTTATCTGTTAGGCGTTCTGGCTGAGCCAGTCTCAGGCTTGGATCAGGTCCGAAAAGTTGTAACAGTTTAATAATTTTGTAATATAAACGATGTATGATAACTGACACACTGAGAATTGCAATGAATTCTGTTTTACCGTATAACTTTCCTAGAAAATCTTTCGCCTCTCTTCTCCCAGGGAGACTCGCCCTACAGTCTACAAATCAATGCTTTAAGACACTGATTATCCCAGTACGCGCTTGCAAAAACTGAAATTCTTGGCAGAGAGATGCTCGGAATGAAACTAGAAGCAGTTCAGCTTGTGTTTGTAAAGAGCTCAATTCATCTGTACCACTACCATCATAAATATAACCGAGCCGACATGTCACGTCTGCTGTTTAGAACTTTGATAATTATCGCTAGGATATGATTAGTCCATAAATTGTTTTCGTAGGTGACAAGGAAAAAAGGTCGAAGTCTAATGAATAGGCATACATCAGGGGTCGACAACCTTCCGTTATTGCTGGCCACATTGGCTATTAATATCTTTGTCGAAGGCAGCAGGAGAAAACCAACAACTTCATGGATAGTTAAAGTTAAACTTTCTTTAACTCAAATAGAAAAGGCGCTATTCACTTCAAACGGATAATACAGCTGTAGCACTTTTCAGAAAACATATGTTCTTAGGTGAGCAGAATTTGTAAACGAGATGTTCGCATATGTTGGACGCTGTGTGAGCGAAGCTGACGATCAAATTTTCACTTACACCACTTTACCTCTGGCTGTATTTATCAATTTGATTGTTTCCTCTTGCCCTTAGATAGTTCATTAATTAGATCAGTGTTCTTAGTTGCAAAAAATATTTAGCATTCTCGCATTCGCTAGTTCGAAAAACATATGACGCTACAAATAAAACGTTTTGTGAGGACCAAATGAGTCTCGCAGACACCAGGTTGCCTACCCGTGGCCTATATTATCTAAAAATTATCATTTGTAAATCAATAGCTCGTTACTGACGTCTAAAACGTGGTGTTACCCAGGTTGGCAATCAACCAAGTATTTAAGACCCACGGATATCTCAAAGCGAACGTATGAGGGTTGAAATGAAATAAAATAAATAAATAAATTAAAGGTAAAACGACTTTTAATAGGTGGCAGCGGATTGCAGATGTCGTTTCTGTGTCCTTTGATCCCCTGATGTGAGTAATATTATGTTCAGGACGGAATAACTTTTTGTAATGAAACACAATATGCCTTTCTCACTCTCGTAGGCCTATGTATCAATCCGAAGTTACTCATGCTAACAAGGCCGTGACTGTTAATACACTAACTAACCAAGTAACTCCGTCGTAGCAGAATCGGCAGGTCCGAAACCGAAGCCCGCCACCGGCCACGATCCTGAGACGGACGTAAAGAATACGGAACGAAGGAATAATAAAAATATAAAAAATAATTATAAACAAATCATTGGGAATTATTGCAGCAGGTTATCAACACACATTACCAAATGTTAAGGTTATGTAATCACGACGTAATTGGTAATAATGTCAGTAGAATGTTAGCAGAATCCAGAGCAGAAGAGAGACAAGGAAGGACACAGCGTACTCCGCTAAGAAACTGGTATGGAATAAGTCTCCTTGGTGGAAGGGCTCGGCTCTCGTAGCCATCGAAACAACGAAGCCTCATGACTGATCATTAGAAGCGTAGTCTATGCCCACACAGACCAAGAAACAAATGACAGTAGCTTTGACAAACAACTCTTGTGGCTGGATTCCCGCGGTCTCTAATTGGTCGTGTCCATAATAAGACTGAAGTCAGTTACAAGATACGAGAAAGATCAATAAACATTCGCTACTTAATGTTAATACTCCTTCTGTTGTAGCCTAATACATTAAACGCCCAACCTCAAGAAACGCTACATAATGATTTATGGCTGTCGTTCTGTCAGTTTTTTTATTTCAAAGTCTGATATTTACATGTCAGTAACATAAATATACAAATAGATATACAATGTAGTTAAGTAAAAACCAAGCACGTAAATAATATACGAACTCGAATCTTTTCCATAGCAGATATAGATACAGAGTGTTCTATTTAAAACGCAACCCTGCTTTCAAGAGTATTTGTAATCCTCAGTGAAATTAACGTAACAAGACAAACTTTTTTTTAAAGTTTTTGTGTTTTGAGAAGAACTCTCAGATCAATTTTATTGCAGATGTTGAAAATGTCCACCGCCTTCTCGCAGAGAAGAATTCGCCGAAATGTTTTTTTACCATTTGGCTTATTTTTGTCTTATTCTCTGTCCCCTGGTTAGGATACGCAATACTGGATGCTTCACTGACAACGGCAAAAAATATCGATGGAAAATGGCATTCGAGAACGAACACACGATGTCCGCATCCTAGCGCACATTTTCTAAATTCTTCTCTTTCCTTACCTCACAGGTCGTGTCCATTTGTCTACATCATACCGATGGCTCTATTTTTTCGGGCTCAACATAATAAGTTGCTGGGGGCACCAACCGGTCTAGCAGATAGAAATGTTGCTTGGTGTTGAGTAGTCGGGGGTTTAAAGTCTTGGTTTTCTTACCTTAAATTAGACCAAGGCTTTTCTGTCCCAAATTATATTCTACCACTCTATATTTCTACATCATTTTGTCTGAGTTATTGTCAGCTATGAATAAAGAATAACACGGTTCTAATACCACATAGCAATAAATTACATTTTCTTTCATTTGTATAAATGTTTACCATAGCCTATCAAAAATTCTTTAAATCAAATGCAGGGGCTGAACTGTTTTAGACAATTTATTTATTCTGGATCGAAAAAGATGAAACAGTTACAGCAGTCGTCTTAGGATCTCAGAGGACTTTTACGCCAAAGATTATTAATGAAGCACCATAAAGACGTATGGGGAAGTGGAGATATAGCTCCATGTATTCTTAACCTAATCATTAAAAGGAGAAGTTATTCTGGATGCGGTGGTTCGGGCCTGCTACCAGGGGCCGAATGTCTGTCGTCCAGTTGTCGTATTGCAGTGGTCAGCGCACTGACACAGCATGCAAAATTTTCTAGTTCTCGCTAACAATATTAAAAATAGAAAATATTAACAAATGTTTAGGTACAAAGACCACCTATCATCTGAGGTTCAGGAACATCACGTGTTTCAAACACAGACCTACCTCAGGCAGTGAACAATGTGTGACATAATGAATCAACAGTCGTAAATAACCTTAATTACAAAAACTCGGTCACAGAATTTCGAAGAAGCACGGAACCCATAACACCAAATAGACCAGCATTTTGGGGTTCTGGAGACTTACGTGCCAATTAAACAAACAAAATCAAAGAGTCACTGTAACACTACGAACATTCCTGGAATAAGCTTTGCCCTCCGCAGACAGGGAAGACCACCGTATATCCAGTTTCATCGTATCTGCTGACAAGTGAGGGCCGGTGACCGCCTGCTGCAATGTTGCTCCATCCGTATCAGGTTAACTTCCGCCCTCCAATGGCTTATGAAATGTGGGAAATTTGCTTATGAATTATGTAGTAGATCAGTCTCTTAAAACAACCAAGAGCGTGGCCGAGTTCTAGAAACGTGATACGTTTAGAAGGTCTTGTTCTAAATATCTTGATACTCTTGGAAGCTTGGAAAGTTCTGGAAACCTTCACATGCCCGTAAACTCCGATCTGAAATATTTCGGTAAAAATGGGACCACTTGATGGTCACTACGCCTAGTTACATCATCTGTTCTTCTTTCGGAAAAGCCAATATTTGGTATTGTACCTAGATTAAACAGGACAGCCTAATCAGACTGGGTGCTTTCAAAATGTAATTATTTCTGACTAAACTGATTTCGCAGAGCAGAGTCCTTCTTCAGGAGCCAATAATCTCTCAGTCAGACAAGAAATCCCCCCTGCACAACAGTTCACCACTGGACACTCCTGAGTCAGGTGAATCCAGTTCAAACCACATTTTTCTTCGAGACACATTTTAACATAAACCGCTCATTTATGTCTGTGTCTCTGAAGTGGTTTGCCCTCATCACATTTGTATCTCCAATGCGCGATATATGAACCGCGTAGCTTAAACTCTAATTTCTACATAATAATTTCTTATTCTGGTGGTTGGTAAACAGTACGAATATCAGACTCCTCGTTGCGCAGTTCTCTCCAGCCTCCTACTTCTTTTGCCTTTCTAGATCAAAGGGGCATTTTATATTTCGCGTGTTACTATCCCACACTTTGTGTTACGCATTGTCAAGATTTCAGTAGCATGAATGATTCATGCATTCCTCAACATTTTTATGACAAATCTTTTACAACGACTAAATATTTCCTTCATTAACCCTATCTTCCATCCGATTAACCAGAACGGCCTTTATGTTACAATCTCGCAGTTGAATTGTATGGGGGTGAGGCGTGGGGCACCACGCCCCTGGATGTTGCAGGTACACTGAAGCAGCCTGTATCGTGGTGGGTGGGATTGCCGCCAGCAAGCATCAGGTACAAGTATCCGGCTGTTAAACTCAGGACAGCAAAAACACCGGACAAACAGCCAGAGAGCGAGACCAAACCGTGGGTTTACAGCGAGCGGCGTAGTGTCACATGGCCTGACATTCATTGTCTTATCACAGTTGGTAGAAAACCCACGAAGAGATGCTGGACCTCGGTGTCGAAAGTATCAATAGGTTACCGCGAAGGTAAACGCATAGACCTAACCGAACTCTAATGAAGAATATAGGCTACAAATCAAACGCAGAGAACATGCTAGCAGTATCTCATGTCTGGTCACCAGATTACAAGACGATATCGTGGTACAACGACGGGTAGGTCTAGACTAATAAATGATTAACAAATGTGGTAAAATTCAAATTTATTGCGATGGTATAGTGAAATGAAATTATGCTACTTTTATAAAGCACTAGTAAAAGAACGCGGGTTAAATTCTGGGAGTGATTGACAAAAACTAAGGGAGTTTTGAAACAAATGCGTAGCATCACATTTAGGTCTAATATTTAGACAGTAACAGGGGAACAGAGAAGATTACATGATAAAGAACTTGGGAATTTGTAGTCCGTCTAGGGCGATCAAATCGAGGTTTTGGGATACGTGAGGCGCGACAAGGAGACTTTGACTGAAGTCGACCAGTACAACACTGCATGTCACCCATTGTACCAGAACCATCTAATACAACATTTACGATTCATCCCTGCATATTTCGGCTACGTAGGCTGTGGCCATCCTCAGGGGGTTCTTTCTACCAAATTACTTGTCCAGTGATTGTAAGATATTACACTACCTAAACTTTTTAAAATAAAATAGTTTATTCATTAAAGTATCTTACTTAGAAACTGTTGAAGTTATAATCCAAATTAAAAATCACTTCCTATAAAATAGGCTATTTATATCTAATACAAATTATTAAATTATTTAATATTTTTACATTGAAATAAACCACTTATTAGAAACATAAATTAAATGTTGAACAAGTCTGACAATTTTAGTTTCATGCAGCATACAGCATTCCGAAAATTTCCTTGAGTGAAATAAAGTTTCTTGCACTCGTTACGTTAAGAAATGTATTGTGCTCATCTGCCCGAAGACCTAGAAAAAATATCCTGTCCTGAAATATTTTTAAAGTAAAAGTAAACCTGCCCCACTACACGCCATGCAGGTCGCGTGGAGGGAGATGAGGTTCCGCTCATACTAATGTTTCAGTCCAACAAAATGTCCTAGTGTCCTAGTGTAAATAAGACTATTTATCTTATCTGGAAAAAACTCTTGCTTTTCCTTATTCTGTCCATAATTTCGCATGGCGCTAAGAACCCCTACATATTTTCCTTCTATGCTCCAGAATCTAAATACTTAGACACACACGTTTAGCCTACTACACCTTCTGCAATGGCGAATCTTTCTTTCTCGTCAATTAAGTCTACAGCACCTCCTCAACAACAGAATCAAACCCTGGATATGGCTTCATTTTACATTAGCATACTCTTCCATAGCACGCGCTTTTAGTAAAAGAAATTAAAATTAAGTTAGCCCAATTATTATTTTTGAAGAACCTTGGTCTATGCTAAACGTACTTTGGGAACAGCTGGTGTGAATAATTAAATTTAAACAAGACAGCTGGCACATTTTCCTACCCTGTAACGGCTATCAAAGCACTCACGTAGTGTTAGTTGCAGGAAGAGAACAAGACCATACAAATTGACAGTTCATGAAGCAGCAGACTGTGGACTGTTTCGCCGAAATGCCACGAACAGGAACGCCGAGAAGGTACTTTGCCCCAGGAACAGACCCACAGCTCCCAGCCCGAACATCTCGTCCCAGTGGTTGGCACGTCTGCTTCCTTGTGGGAGCTCCCGGCTTCAAATTTCGGCCCGGAGACAGCTTATCCTCAGGTTTTTCGTGGTTCTCCTCAGCCCCTCCAAGTAAATTCCGGGACAGTACTTTAAATAAAGCCGTGGCCGCTTCCTTCCATATCCTTCCCAGTTCATTTTATTTAATCTTCATATCATTCGACGATAAACAGTCTGCACCATTATCAGCATTAAATAAACCAAAAATACTTAACCTAATAATTCATTTTTTTGTTACTGTGGCTACGAACTAGATGACCGAGGTTCGATCCCCGGTAGGGACAGAAGATTTTTCCTCTATCCTCTACGTCCAGACCGGTTCAGGTGCCCACCCAGACTTATATGCAATAAATACCTAGTCCCTTCCCGGGATGCTGACCACTTACCCTAATATAGTGACGAGGTCATGAATGAGTACGAGCTATACCACCTCTCCCCACAAGCGCCTACACGGCGTATAGTGGGACAGTTTACTTTTTCTTTGTTTATTTTGTAATCTGTGTTACTTTTCCCGTCTAGAATATGAGGATACTAATTATTTGTCAAAGTGTTTTATAGCCTAAAGCATATTTACTTAAAGTTTATGTAAAACTGAAATTTGCGTGGACTTTGCCAGGAATGGACGGACGGTGAAATTTCACGCATTTTTAAACTTAGGCTTCTGCTAAATGACAGTCCTATAACAAATTAATGTTGAAATTGGAAATATGAAGCCTTAGGTCCTTCCAGACAGGATATGTAAAATAAGGACGTTTGCCACTGAGGAACAAGACAAGTGAATGTTTTCGAATAATGAAGTGTGACTGATGCTGAACGAATCTCTCGCCATTTTCATTCAAGGCTACTAAACTCCGGTCGCTGATATAGCTTGCTTATTGACAGACAACGAGACTGCCCTACAACTGTCAATTTTACATTAACAGCGATCGAAAGTAACGCTTAGTTAACAAACAGAATTAAATACGTTAATCGATTTTCTGAGATTTTACATTATTAAATATCGAGATTACTAGAGTTAAAATCGATATAAAATTAAAAGGCCATTTTTATAAACTTAATTAGAAACAAGTTAACACAGTAAACTGCATATTTAGTCGTGGTTTCTAAATGAAAGGACATTGTGATATGCTGGACTGTGATGCAGATGACTACTAACGTTTCTCCCTTCAGGTGGAGGCGATAAGGTCCTCCGAAACGTTGGTATTCGCCTGCAATAATACATGGCGTCACCTGCTTCTCCTTACAGCATTGAAAACCTCACGTCTCATAATGACGTTAAAATGGATTAATGGTATATAAATTTGAGCAATGTTTATATTGCCATGGAAAACACTGGTCTAAGAATTTGGTCGATTTTCATCATCAAGCGACGAAGCAACGGCTTCTAAATATTAATATGACGTCAAAGGGGGCGGATACAAAGGTACGCAAGAATCTAGTCGACCTCGTTCAAGAGGTAAATCTCTACCAAAACAGATAAGTGAACCAGCAGAATCACGTAGACGCTGTGATGGAGCTAAGGCAACCAACCGGCCTCAGAACGTCACATTAACGATCTTGCTGAAAGAGACATTCGAGGTCAATTAGTCTATTAAGAGTTAATTAAAACCTCTATTCTCTTAATCACCTGTACAAGTAGACGTTGAAAAGGAGAGATATAGAGACTTCAAGATTTGCAGTTAAATGTCAAATGGTGATTAAGATGTTAACTTTTGTTCACACTGAAGTAACTTTATTCTAACAAAAGTGATTTCGTATGTTTACAACAGTCACAAATAAAACGAAGTCTAGAGGGGAAGCAGAATACGAGGAGTGGGAGAAGAGGAACCAGATCTCGCGTTCATCCTGAGGGAACAAATTGAAGTCCCTGCCGATTCAGCACAGTTCATAGTCAGAGTTAAGGAAATCTCACGTGAAGATTTCTGTCTTCTGGGTTGTTGCGCCGTGTAGCATGGTAGATGTTTACCAACGTTTCGGACGTTATACTGCCTCCGTCATCAGGGCGATGAAGATTTCTCTCTTCTGGGTTGTTGCACTGTGTAGTCTGGTCGATGTTAACCAACGTTTCGGAGGTTATACTGCCTCCGTCATCAGGGCGATGAAGATTTCTCTCTTCTGGGTTGTTGCACTGTGTAGTCTGGTCTATGTTAACCAACGTTTCGGAGGTTATACTGCCTCCGTCATCAGGGCGATGAAGATTTCTCTCTTCTGGGTTGTTGCACTGTGTAGTCTGGTCGATGTTAACCAACGTTTCGGAGGTCATACTACCTCCGTCATCAGGGAGATGAATTCATACACAGCGCAACAACCCAGAAGACGGAAATCTTCGTGTTCACTGCTGTCAAAACCTCAAATATTACAAGTCTCATGTGTTCGGTATCGCTGGTCGAGGAATACAGCTGAGTGCCATAATCAGTGCTACTTCCCCTCATTTTATTTCTGTACTTACGAATGTAGTGTAAAACGTTTTTGCCACTGGAGGATCCGCGACCCTCGCTTCCTTATTGTTCGTCATAATTATGAGCAGACCCCACACGTCGATCTCGCCTCGGTTCCACCAGATGGCATTACAACTGTCGACGCTCGCTACCTCTCTCTTTCTGAAATATCTGATACGATCTCTTTCTAGTGCAAATAATACTGACAATTCTTCTCTTACAATCTCCCCTCTATCGCCCATTCAAAACATGCTCAGACAATTCATAAACGGGGAGAGTCTGGGAGAAAAGTGATGAAACAATGTAACTAGGGCCTAAGTTTCATTAAAATTAACACAAGGTTCAAGCCTAACTTAAAGTTAGAGTCATCATGTGCTTGTAGCGAATTTTGAAAAATATCATTTCAGAAATTTCAAATTTTTTGTAAATAAACGTAAGATCGCGGCCCTTCAGAAGCTGTTGCGAACACTGAAATGAACCATTGGTTCCATAAAAGGCTGAAAATGGTTTCATTAGCCGGGCGACTAATTAAGTTTCCCAATGAATACTCAACTTCTTGGAGTTAGCAATTGTTACCTCTGACAGAAACCACTGTCCCCTATCTGTTGACGGATTTCATATTTCTTCTCAGTTTTGAAAGCAAACTTTGTGATAGGCTAACACGCATCAAACCTGAAATTAAGACTTCTACTTGCGACCATTTGCTGGTCACCATCTCTGACATTATCTCTCTAGAAGCAGCCTAGGCATATTAATCTTTGCTATACTCTATATAGGAGATAATGTTAAATACAATAGTCTAATTGTATGTAGGATCTTAGCAGGAACTTTGTAAAGAGAAGATGTGGGCGGTGTACTTTACAAACGTGACAAAGAACTGATTGATTGACAAGAATTTTATGGAGAGCTTATAAAACTTGCCGACAAACACCTGCGCGCTGTGTTGCTATGAAAACCTTGTATACCACACAAATGAACGGCGCATAGCGTAGGAGTGCCGCTGTAATAAAACCATTTCAGATGACAGAATCATTTTACACATTTTCGTTTGAAAGCAAGTGTATGCTATTAAAAAGTTAAGTAGGCGGAGATATGCCTGAAACTTTTTATGACAGAATCGTGACATGTCGAGGTTTTGGTTAAATCCACTCACATGCCTAGGATATTACAACATTGCAGGCCTAAATATAATCAACTTACGTAACGGAGTCGGTTCTAAACTTTTATATTTCCGTTGTCTTTAAAGGAACTTGTTATTTGTTCGATTAGAACAAGTATTTTTCATTAAGCAGCCATATATTTTCTCTTAGATGGTATATTATGCGTTACCTGTAAAGTAAAAGTTAAAATAATGTCAAGACGTTCCTTGTCGCAATGCCAACAGACGTCAGTCTGTTGTTCCAGATCACGGACGCATACACGCAGCGCAGAGACGTAATGAGGTAATTAAGTTTCTGTTTAGGAACGTAATTAACCCGCTCTGTAATTAATGATTCGGAGAATTCAAAGGAACAACTGTAATAACGATGGTCACAGGTCTGATCCTCATTTGCATATAATGGCAATTTATACACAGGGGAAGTGTGTTGTGACGTCATAATATCCTGATCCTTGATAACATGTATGTGCTCTTCTTTAATAAGATGAGAAATGGTTACATCGAAAACACATTAGCATGTAAGGTGAAGAAGTCAATTACAACTTATGTATCTCTTCATGGCACGTCTGACTCAATACAATATTTATGGTTGTAATTGCTGATCTGAATGAAGTCTGATAGTGTTGATGCATAATGGTAATGCCAAGCTATTGTTCTAGAGCTAACACGTTCTGATATCTCATTTTTAGCTTGCAGGTGGTCAGACTCTGAAGATACTATTTGTCTTCACAATGTCCTTACGAACTGTTTGTGATTTTTACGTAGGATTGTCTGCTATGTATGTGACTACCTCGTTTATTAATACGTTTTATTTTAAAAAGTTACGAAGATTCTAATGTGCCGGTCAGTTTCAAAGTGATGTAAACGGTAGGCAATGGCTTGTTGAGCAGAACCACAGCGCATTGCGTGAAATTCTTTTAAATTTCTGTAAAATAGATAACAGAAGGCAATAACATCATAATAAGTATAATTGAAACGACGTTCCGGGCACTGGAATCTGTCTCCGTCCTCAAGCAATACCAACTCTGTTGGCCCTAATCGAAAGAGGTAATCACAGTCTCCGGAAGAGGGGATTAATCTGGCTCAGGGAAGGGACAGATGACGGATTCTTCTGAATACGGTAATGATTCTTTCGGTTCCATAAAATGTTGTAGAGTCTACACCATTCAGTTAGTTAGTTATGGAAACATTAAAATATTTTAAATAAGCCGAATTAATACTGCGTGCGTAACTGCTCACGACCTCAAGCAGACTGCCTCTAACGTAACAGCGGGCGAAAATCTTAAAGAAATCAGAAGTGTTAATTAAATTAATTCTCCAAATCGAACGTTTCCACACGCTGGCAAACTATCCTGAAATTCGGAAGGTCCAGCTGTGACTTCTAGCTCCCTTCCGCTCTGATGTCACATCTGTACGTGTTAACGGGAATCTCTAACAGTCATTATTTACACGTTTCTTTTCACTGGATTTTAAATTCCCGCGAGTTGCGCAAAATGTCTTCCTGTCCGCCGTGCAACTCCCAGACTTATCAACTTCAGAGGAGGACAACGTGCACTTACATGCGGAAATGTTCACGAATCAGCCCAGTCATTACAATGTGTAATAGATATCGCATCCTCAGGTGACATTAAGACTTAGAATTGTGTTAAAGGTAGTGGTCTTATGGCTTAGAGATGGGCAACAGAAACCACGCATCAGTAGAATGAATCTGTTCTCAGTCCAATGGAGTTTCCAAGACGATTTACTCTCAGGGCTGTGGAAATCACACTGCACGTCTCTTCGGCGTGGAACTACGTCACAACAGAATTAAAAATGACATACCCTTACATGTAATCAGAGTATGTTCTAAGACGTCTGTCTTCTGGGTTGTTGCGCCGTGTAGTCTGGTAGATTCTTCATGAAACCCGGGTTCTTGCATGTGGGGCGAAGGGAGGTCTGAGAATATAAATCGCGGAGGCTAATGTACCCTGACCGGTAACAGAACCAGGGACCTCCCGAATACGTAACATGATGCTGCTCGTTACATCATCGTAATGTTCAGTTGAATTTATATGTTCAATTCTTTAGATTCAGGAAGTGAATCCATAATAGGGAAGCTGACTGTCTACTGGGTTTTCCATGTTTACTTTCAAAGTTACTTGACGTATTTAGATGATATTTAGTGAGATAGATCTGTGTGTACATTTATCATAGGAAACGTGTGCATAATCAGATTAGTCACTCAGGTCTCTCTCTCCATTTATATCGGTCCAAGTGGCATTTGAAAACAATTTGCATGGTCTCATATAATTAACCTTCACATTTCCTACATAAAGTAGGTTCGACATAAATGGGACCGAAGGACGGTCGGATAAAGGGAAATATCGGATAATACGAAGACTAATGACAAGACGAGGTTAAATATCAACTCAATATACGATATGATTAAATTGCGAAGAGAATAGAATACGGCAACAAATGAAGAAATTTCACAAGAAAGTAGTATTAAATATAAATGCAAATTTGTAAATGAAAGAGAAATTTTTTTGGGAACTTCGTTATGGTTATTAACTTTTAAGCCTACTTTCTTTTCTTTGCACCAAAGTCACACTAGCATCTGAACTGTAATACAGGTTTAAGAACTGAGTAAATAAAATGTACATGGAGCGTTATAGGGGAGTGTGATTCATTCCTCTACGTGCTGAGTTAAATTTCGACAAATTGGAATGTCGGATAAATTCAGGTCGGATAATCGGTAATCTACTGTATTTTAACTATGCATAAAATTGAATTTTGTCTTAGAGACGTATTAAAACAATTAATAATCCATTCAGTGCTAAACACACATCTTAAAAGTCGAAGATTTCTGTCTTCTGGGTTGTCGCGCTGTGTAATCTGGTCGATGTCTGCCAACGTTTCAGAGGTCATACTGCCTCCGTCATCAGGGCGGTGAGTATGAAGATTTCTGTCTTCTGGGTTGTTGCGCTGTGTAGTCTGGTCGATGTCTGCCAACGTTTCAGAGGTCATACTGCCTCCGTCATCAGGGCGGTGAGTATGAAGATATCTGTCTTCTGGGTTGTTGCGCTGTGTAGTCTGGTCGATGTTCACCAACGTTTCAGGGGTCATACTGCCTCCATCATCAGGGCGATCCTTTGTATGAAGATTTCTGTCTTCTGGGTTGTTGCGCTGTGTAGTCTGGTAGATGTTTACCAACGTTTCAGAGGTCATACTGCCTCCATCGTCAGGGCGATGAGTATGAAGATATCCGTCTTCTGGGTTATTGCGCTGTGTAGTCTGGTAGATGTTAACCAACGTTTCGGAGGTCATACTGCCTCCGTCATCAGGGCGATGAGTATGAAGATTTCTGTCTTCTGGGTTCTTGCGTTGTGTAGTCTGGTCGATGTTTACCAACGTTTCAGAGGTCATACTGCCTGCGTCATCAGGGCTACTCATCTACCTGATGATTGAGGCAGTATGACCTCAGAAACGTTGGTAAAAATCTACCAGACTACACAGCGCAATAACCCAGAAGACAGAAATCTTCATACTCACCGATATGAAAAACTCAAAGCTTACATCTTAAAAGTCACCATAGGAATTGTACTTCGCGTGTCGTGTCAAATATTTTAAGTCTTAGGTCTGTTTTTGAGTCCCGTTAACTTCAATTTTCAGGTTACTACGGCTATAATCGACACACTGTCTCCACGTGATGGGATTTAGTAAGCTGCTTAGTAACACAAATTGCCCGAAATTTTCTGTTTTAAATAGACCAGTCGTCCATTAGACTTCCGCGTGGACCTGTTACTTCTTACCGTCGCCACACGCAACATCGTGGCGGTGGAGTGGAAAGATTCAGTTGGCTCATCTCTTGTTTCGCCAAAAAGAAATCGGAACTTCGGTCCAAGCACTGCAGTAGGCTGCAATGTTGCTGTTACAATACGTATGTGTAGAAGAAGGCGACTGGTATCTATTACGCATCTGAAGTTGAACGTCGCAAACTATCGAGGCCTTGCACAATTCAGCTGTCTGCTAATTGTTTAGGCGACTGTTTACAGTTCTGTTATCGACAACACTTTTTTACGTACAAGTATGACTAATTAAAAAGTGTAACCTATTCTGTATACACAATGTTTGACAGATGGAGTTCTGTCAGTCAAGAAGAACTCGAGATTTGTGGTAGGCAAGGAGGCACTGGGAGAGATATTTCTCCTAGTCCTTAGGTTTTCCCCTGTCAATATCATTCCACCATTGCTTGGAGGCCTGTAGGTGTCTGTACATTTAACATAGGTTTATACCAAACACGCAAATTAATTTTCCTGCGTCGATGTGTAATCCAACTTCTCATGAAAACAAGAGAGCGTTGAAACGAGAAACACGCAAAATAATACAAATACAATTAGAGCTGTAACAAAAAGGCTCTCTTGTACCATTTCGGTAGCAATCACAGGGGGAAAAAAAGTACGGACCACTGCGTGGACAGACGGACCTCTCCCACTCGAGAAGTGATCCATCACCGGAGGACGGTAAGTGGCCGAGGCAGTTGGAACGGTTCGTTCTTTCGCTTAATGCCTCGGAGGCTTTTGTGCGTGGAAGTCACGCATATGACGCAAGCAATAGCTACGATAATCCTCGTCATTTGTACTTTCTGCTTGTCTCTTCTCTTCTGATAAACTTGTTCGATTTTCTTTTATAAATAGAACCAACTGACCTTCATATTCCTTATAAGAATGTTGCGTCTTAGCTCAAAAGCAGTATGTACCGGTATACTTGAAAGTTTACGAACTAATATTTTTGAAAGATGGAATTTTGGGAAGATGAAACTCGGCGGTCAAAAACCAGTGCCACATCATACGTTATCTAATAACAGAGCGACCACAACGCCCGGTCTGTAATTTGGGGGCGACGTTGCAAGTTGAATTTGTTTCTATCCAGAATTACTGTTTTAATCGCAGGATAGAAGACACAAAAAATCTCATCAAACTTTAGTAAGGAAGTTGGCTCCAAAATGAGAATAATAAATGTCTACACTGTCATAGATTGCAGAAAACGTCATATTACAATACAACCAGTAATAAATCATCGAAAATGATGAAAATTTTATATATTTGTAAAGGATAGGAATAAATTAAAACTGCATTAATTAAAAGTAAATCAGATTGGGAAATATTTTATATTTCCGTCTCCTCGCCAAATATGAAATGTTTAAAATACAGGTCTACAAAGCCATAATTAATTACAACCGCTTTTTACATGTGTGTGTGAATCTTCGTTCTTCGTATTGACATCTCAGAGCTAATTGCGTTTCCTAGAGAAAGAACTGCCGTTGATGTTGGAAGACGTTTCTCTGCTAAACAAGTAAGAGGTGTGGTTGCAGCAAGATGCCTCACCTCCTCATTTTGGTAGGAAGGTGACTGACTGCATTTCTGAATCAATAGTTTCCAGACCGTCAGACCGGCCGAGGTGGTCCATTGCTTGGCCGGCGAGATCACCAGATATTTCGCCTTAGGACTACTTTTTCTGGAGTAACGTGAAATTCCTGGTGCGTGTCTTCAAGTCAAACAGTAGCTGCTGAATCGAATGGTGGACTCCGGTGTTAACATCAAATATGATCATTATTCTGTAAAAAGGGCTGTTTCTTCTATTACACGAAGGGCTCAACTGTGCATCGACAGTCAGGGTGGACATTTTGAGTCACGTGAATAACGCGAGTAATTTAAAATTCAATTTATAGTATAGTCTGAACTTAATAATAACAATAATTATAATGTGACCTAAAGTTAAATGGAAATAATGTGAAAGTTACAAATTCAATGAAAATTCTCATTTTGTTGACAAACCGTTGTAGATCGGACCCATGTTTATTTGAAAAATTCGTCTCAAATTGATCCCAAGAGCACGTAGTTAAGCTATGCACATCCTGTTGCGGAACATTCTGTATTAAACTCTTTGTTATTACATGGGTCTAATTATATCCCAGATTTTATTTACGTAAATGATTTTCAAACCATTGATAACGGTACCAACTTTGTTACAAACTGAGGTTTCTATGGCACCTGTGAGTTTTGTCTTCTGCGTTTTAAAATTAAAAATTTACCATAGTCAATTCGTAGAATTGATCACAAATACATTGATGCTATCTATGGTTTTTTCGTGTTTAACACTAGATGTTTCTTTGTTTGGAACTCTAATTTCCGAAAAGCGAGGTGAAACTGGTATGGGATAAAATTAGAAAATTCTCATTATATACGCCTAAGTACATTATAAAATTTTCTTGTCCTCTGTTGCCTTATTTTAGTCTGTTTCTGAATTTAGTCTCATAGCGTTAAAATTTAATAGCCATTATAACTGTGTATCATATCTGATTTAGCATAACTTAATTAAATTCGTTGAAATATGTAATAAATATAAAAGAGATGATAATTTTGCCATATATTTTTTGTAACGACGAATTTCACTTACAGTTTTTGACTGGAAAAGCTAATAAGTTCTAGAGTCAAACCTTACTTGAACACTTCCGGGTGAGTTTCAGCAACTTTCAGTTAAAATCGCAGATTTGGCTTATATCTGTGTTGCAGATAAGCGCTCTAATTCTTCAAAAAACAAAACCAAAAACAATAAAAACAACATCAATGAGGATTCAGTGTCGAAAAATGAAGAAACAAATTATCTTAGCATTATTTTTTCCTTGTTTTGTTTGCGAAGAATATTTTGAATAAAAATTATTTGTGTTATTTATTTTTTCTCTTTCAAATTTGAGTTATTTAGAGTTAACCGTAACTGTTTGCTTTGTGTCCTGTGTAAACTAGATCCTGGAAATCGATTAAAATTACTAACCGTCTTTTAACTCCGTATTTGTTATCCAGTAGAGAGACAGAAAACAAAACAAATGCTTCTAAGTCCATCAGCACTAACCGAAGATAAGTGAATATTGAAAGTGGTGCATCAAAACGTAAGTTTGAAAATATACGGGGGCAACGAGTTCACGCATCTTTGAGAGACGTACGCACAACGAAAGAAGCATCATTAAGGGGCTTGTCTCAGTACAATACCCACTATTTCTCATTCATCTCACGCCTTTCAGTGGTTCAACGCTGTTGATGACAAAATAACAATTTTACGAGTCTGATGAACTCCTTAAGACCTAAAATCTTCAGACTGTCAAAGATTATAGTAAATTAAAATATAAGATATATAAGGGAGCTTAATATTGATCTATGAAACTATATAATACATAATTTCAGATAAAAATTTTCGACTTAATCGATCAGAATTGACAGTGATAGACGAATATAACTTGCATTCTTTATAAACCAAAGGAATACGGAGACACGAGGAGATGAACATTTGTCTGTGAAGCCGGAACAGGTTTGAGCTCAATTTGTGGAGGGCTGAGAAAACAGGTTTACACGAGTCTCCACATAATTACATTAGGATAAATATAAATGCTTACAAGAATAATCAAATATAAGAGGCAGGATTCATGGAGCAATGGGCTGTGTCTACTCCAGAACAAGTGCACAGTGATTGTCGCCATTAAATCATCTGTAAATCTCCCAATAAAATATTTCTTCGGTCAGATAGCTGTCTGCTTACTATTCTCCCCCATGTGGGGCAAATGTTTGGACATAGACAACACACAGCGACAATATTTTAGTACATTTAAAGGATTGGTTTTGTAACTTAAGTCTTTAAATCTGAATGATAATCTATTAATGTTAACACATACTGTCACAAGAATAATTTATTAATAAACAAATAACATAGTTACGTTGCCTAAAATGTGATTTTTTTAACTGGCCAGTTCTGACTGCTGCTAATAGGCAAATGATAAAACAAATCTAAAATTTAAATTCATTGATAAATTTATAGTTCCTCTTAACTTAGTTTTTCCACCATGCTGGTATTAAGGATGGCAGGAAAAGGAAGTGTACTATTTTATGGTACATTACAATGGCATAACATCCGTACCAAATTTTATCTAAACACATCCAACGGTTATCGAGTTGAGTCGTGTGGAGAACCGGAAGGACGGAGACACAATCATGGCCAACTCTACACGCGCTCATTTTATATCCTTCGTGCCAGAAAGCATAATAATCAAATTGCCTGAGCGATTAATATGTTAACTGCGAAACTGGAATTTTAATAATATAGAACGTATTATAGCTGTGACGCATAGAAGATAAGCGAGTAGTGTTATGTTCTGTTAGCATAGGCCATGTCGTAAAGGAGTTTGCTCTGAGCACGGATGTACGTACATAAACAAGACTGAAGTAACGTGACAAGGGGAGCCCGTAGGATGGGGAGAAGACACGAGAACACGTCATTAGTTGACAAGATGCAGTAGTTAATGTTCATAGTTATTCTGTCACTGTCTCTGTACTAGACCATAGAATCATTTTCAGGAGATTAAGTGTAAAATAGTTAATAACAGTGTTGCCATCTGCTAAACCACATTAGCTACCGACCGGTAAGCAACACTTCACTCTCAAGTACTTTTAAAATTCGGGGTTAGAACGCTGGCCTTGTAATCCTGGGGTCTCGAGTTTGATTCCCGGCGGTGCCCGAATTTATAACTTGTGTTGGGCAAGGCCGTGGTCTAGGCAACACGGAGTTTTCCTCCGGGGGCTTCCCCGGTTTCTCCGTGGCATCCCAACAATTACTCCATTCACACACAGAAGAAGGCAATGGCAAACCACTTCTGGATCATCTGCCAAGAACGTATATGAGCAGGTCCCAGTCCGAGAAAAGGATGGAAGGATCCTGTTCATATGGACCTGTCGTCAGACAGAACACTAAATAAATAAAATAATAATTCGAAATACAATCCTACCAAGCGAGTTGTAGGAGCAGACTTAGTAAAGACTTACGCAGAGCACGCAGTAATTATTGTCTATGTTATCAAACTAACTGAATGAAGCAAAGTCCTTCTTGAGGAACTTAACACTCGTTTAGCTAATCATAGTCAACAAATTCGTCGCCTGTAATGAGAACGAAGTTTTCATTACCGTATGTTTCAAAGTTACTGCAAAATCACACAACGTTGAAACACGAACAGCGAATTCCAACGAGAGAAGACAGCTCAGAACTCACTGATTAGAAAAGCTAGCAACGCTGTTCCGATGACTATAAGCAGCGCAGTGAGGAGAAGGGGGGGGGGGGGGGTTAGTGTTATCCCGTGGCCTTGAAGCTCGAAATTTAGTGACGTTTATTAATGAGACCTTCAATATGGAATGTTTAGATAATTGTGTTGTTACAAAAGCTATCCGCAACATGCGATCACAAACTCAACAATATTTCGCTTAAAACATCGGAAGAAGAACATTTCTTCTCGGATTAAGACTGCAAGAACTCCCGAAACGTCGGTAAACTTCTACCAGAATACACGGAGCAACTATCTACAAGACATGCATATTCAGATGCGTTTAAATTAGATACGGCAATATCTTTCCAGCAGCAAGCGGTTAATTTCCTCAAAAACCGTGGCGCTGGCGTCAAGATGAGCCAAGTGAGAAATTGGAGCAGTGGGTTGGGGGGGGGGGTGTTATCACTTATCAAAACCTATTGCCCGTGCCAGCAGTCAAGACGAAACTATATACGCCTAGTAACTTTACACATAACACGTGGCAATTTTTACAAAAAGAAGTATTACAGTGTTGGAGAATGTTTATCTTATTACGAAAGTTCAATGCATTCCGTGAATGCATAACAGCATCAAGGCTGCAGCGTTTGGCGAATCTTATATCGCTGACGACCGTTATTGGTAGGAGGAGGGCGATTTCTACGTCGAAAACTAGGAATATTACGGCCATTAAGAAGAATCCGAGGGAGAGTGGTTGATACAAATGAAAAACCGCAGATATCCGATACCCGCTGTTGGTAAAACCGCGGTTGATGAGAGATTTCCGTAGCTTATAAAGATCTCAGGCTCAGGAACAGAACGACGACCTCAGGTTAACCTCGCCATATATGCCAACAGTATTCTCACTGGCTGCAGCAGATGTAAAGGTACAATTTGGCTGCACGCGACAGAGACAAGCGACCGAGGCAGGCGACAGAGACGGGAGACGGACACATCGCAGCTTGTAGCCACACACTTTTGAGGTGACGACCGAGACATGCGGCAAAGCGTTTGTTTTCTTTGTTTTGTTGAGACATACGTGCACATATTCTGTAAAAAATGAGTACAAAAATGCTTCTAAAAAGGTTAATCGAAGAAGATGATGTGTTGCTGTGTTATTTGTTGCGAAAGAAACAAAGAAAACCTATGAGTTCAATATTCAAAACCAGACGTGAAGAAGGATCTAATCTAATTCTACCAATTGCTCGTCTTGGTCACCAGTAAATTTAATTTCTGCCATTATTTTACTCAACAACACACGTGCTGCCTGAGCCCGTCGCGAGACACTACTGATCCGAGAGCGGTCTCCTGTGCTTTGTCTCTGTCTCGCGCTCGTAATTGTACTTCATGCGATTGTACAGAGAGCAGACAGGAAGCGACCAGTCTCGGTTTCGCAATTCTGTCGCCTGCCTCGGTCGCTTGTCTCTGTCGCGTGCAGCCAAATTGTACCTTAAGGCATCGAATCATGACGTGAATTTGGACTTGAAGAAAACATTAAGTACGCTGAATTAAATGAATATATGAACTTCGGGGATAAAGCGAGGATGAAAGTTAAACGTTTGTAATATAATGACTGAGTCTGGTATTGAAATAGATGCGAAGAATGGGTGTTAGAAACAGAAGATAAGAATAGCTTGAAAGCTGCAAAAGTGAGTTTTTTGGGATCCGTATACGGTGTGAAGAGGAGATAAAACGAAAACTTTAGTTGACAAATCGGATCAGTTAATATTGAAGAAAAGTTGAAGGCGAAACACAAAAAGACTGAACGAGCATGCAGTGAGCGTATAATGTACCTCTTCGATATTAACATGATGCTTCATTTTATAAATCTGACGGAAAACGAGACCTAGGTCGCCCATGGATAGAGGGACCAAATGGTTTAGCCCCGGAACTGGTCGTCGGTGCAGGCTCAGCTCCCTGCCTTACTCATTTTTTCCTGTTGGTATAACTTTCACTCTTGTGAATGTGTGTACCATGTCATTGTAATATAAATGACCGTGTACATAATGCCATCAGTTGGACATTAATTTCTTGTATCGGCGATGTGCCTGTGTTACTCAATTGCCTGCTGAAAACAAATTATGGAAAG
The DNA here is from genome assembly GCF_977971745.1 of Zootermopsis nevadensis. Taxonomy (NCBI): domain Eukaryota; kingdom Metazoa; phylum Arthropoda; class Insecta; order Blattodea; family Termopsidae; genus Zootermopsis; species Zootermopsis nevadensis. The sequence continues at coordinate 5,846,731 of NW_028259151.1, read as the reverse complement.
GGGGGGGGGGGAGAGAGAGAGAGCTCATCCGTGAATTACATAGACCCGTTGTGAATGCTAAGGAAATAACGAAGTGGTTATAAGAAAGAGTAAGGTTAGACGTAATCGGACAATCTGTAGTTAACCGAGATGTAAACCAAAGCTTCAGACCGTAGAAATTGCATAATATCAGGAGCAATGTTCTTCCTCTTGTAATCATATTATTTACGAATTAAACCAGTTATGTGAGAACACGTGACAGGTGTGTTATTAATTCAATAGCGTTGCAAAGGCCACGCCCACATACATTCAAAAATCAAATGAATGAAACGAACAAATGCCCTTCAATAAATCTCATGATGATAACAGGTTTTAGCATTTTCTTCGGTAACGAATCAGTGGTAAGTGGTCTTGGTCAGTCAAATAGGGAATGAAACTGTATTCACAAGTACATGATTGCCTTTTCGGTTCAAATATTTTCCCTTGAAGAAATAAACAACTATTAACTGTAATTTTTAAAGATAGCCGATATAAAATTAAGCAACTTCATTCATAATATTTGACAGTTTCTGTGTTTGAGAGTTCAGACTATGATGTTCTGCGTTGAAAAATAATATAGCATTGTACATTTATCTGCCCTGAAAATAAAAACAGAAGATTCTTCTGGGCCGTTGTGATCACATAAAAGACGGCACATTGACATAACCCAGAAGACTACAATTTAAAATAATTGTGTAATTTCAGTTAAGTTTACTTGAAGAAAGTCCTAGTCACGCAAGAATACACAGGCTGGTTGGGCCCTACTTAGACTAGTCTATACTTAAGTCCTCACCTCTTCGTGTTAAGTATAAGAGACAGTTGTATTGTAAGCGAAGCATTTGCAGTGTGACTATACGAGCTGACGTAATGGGACGTTGACAACGCGCTTTTTCGGTGTCATTATATTCAGATTAAGGGAGGCTGAGACAGGGCGGAACACCTTTCTGTAGTCACAATACAGTTAAACACGTACAGCACTTGTTTCGCAGAATAACACTTTTAATCAATGATAATATAACACCGAACTTCTCTGTCGAGTGTATAATTTCTGTCCTCTTCTTAATTCGAGAAATCCCGGGTTGAGATCTCGGCCCAGAGACTGGATATCCTGACAGTTCCTACAGGCAATTACTGGGATATTACATTCAGTTAGGCCACGACCAAATCCTTCCGTATACTTTACAATTAATTCCTTATTATTTTCCTTACAATTACAGTCTATGTAATCTGTGCTACTGACAGCGTCGTTAAATAAAATGAATAATATAGAAAACAAATATGCAGTAGGAGCTACATAGAGAACTGATCGATGAGGAAATAAATCACAACATTCCAGACACAACGAAACATTAAGTACAATCTACAGCAGAACTATCCATAAAATGTAACAAAATACATTTCGGCTATGTTTCGGTATTTGTGAGACCTGTGATATAAGATTGTCACGAATAAGACCACGAACTGGGATAAATTAATAATAAAGGCCTATATAAACATCATAACCTATGTGTCTTATTATTTTCTCTCTTCATAGTTTCGACAATTCTCCTTATATTGGCAACATCACTTAACTTTCTTTTGGGGGTCGTAAGTAAGAGACAATTGCAAACGAAATTCTTTGCTAAAGATCGATTTTCATGAGATTTTGTCCGTAAAATCGGAAGACAAGGACTGAAGTGTAATGTGATGTAGCGAGTGGGTAAGGTGCTAAGAAGGAGCCCGATGCACAATGGAATATAATGACGCGAATGTGGGGGAATACCTCTATTCTTCAAGCAAATATAGCAACAAAATCAAGTAGGCTTATACATAGAAAATTTTAAAACCAATAATTAACTCATAAGTTGAAATCCATACAAAACAAACAAATTATGTGATGAAATTACAACCAAATTCTTTCAGTTAAAAGAAAAATGATCTATCGATGTTATTTGTTTAATAATTATAACGTTAACTTCATCTTAAATTTTAAGCGAGATAATTATATATTTAGACTGAACAATAACTTCATCAGAGAATTCCTCACAGGAACTTGCCACTTAACAAAAAAAGAAAACCACGCCTCTCAGTATTCACTGTAGACCCTGGGTCCATAAATGGAACCTCCCAATATGAACCACTATTTAAATAATGAAGCTTACGGAGAACTTGACTGGGGAAAATACACTAATTCATTATACAGCAATTTAGTGTTCTTAAAGTGTCCCACCTACTTTCTTTCTGCCCACCTCCAACTGTAATGGAGATTATTGTTTATATGTTAATGACCCGTTTCGTTCTTCACTTTAAATTATTCTTAGTAACTGAAACTTCTTTCAGGTTCCTGTTCGTTATTGTTTCCAAGACCAGTCTGCTTCAAAGTTACTATTTTCATAAAATAATTACAAGAAGGCGACATTGCTGCGACAACGACACTTATTTCGGGATACAAAGAGCTGCCTGCAATTCACCGAAAGGTAAGAAGGGCCTATCAGGCTTTTACCACTGCCTTTGAGTTTTCTTATACAAGTTTACAATTGCTGTTTACTAATACAGACGGGAGTTCATAAATTTGTGTCTCTAAAGTTTATAATGATGGTTTGAAGTCGTCGAAAAAGCACCAGAGTGAAAACCTCTGGGTCCACAAAAGGTGGGAAATTTCTTTGACTAGATGTGCCACTATCAGCTCCCCAAAGACGACACTGCTATATAGTCTTAGTAACTAAAGTAATGCATATATGCAATATTGTGTGTGCAGTGAAAAGTATAATATGGTTGCTTACGAGAGAATGCAAGTCATGTGAACTTACACTGGGTGTTTACCAATGCCGACAGGGTAATGTGTGAGTTTGTACAGGTTTACCCCACCACAAGGGCAAGTTATTTGAGCAAAAATATAAACACTTTTTAAATAGAGTAGATTATATAAAATAAACACATAATGACAGTCAGTCAGTCTGAACGAAAGTAATGGAAATATTTCTGTTAAATTTCGTACTTAAAGTCTAACCTAAAAATTGTAGGGCGAGCTCATTTCTTATTGATGTGATATATTCCAAACATAAATTTTATATAAAGGTCTCATACAACACTTGTCCATGTGACGTAAATGTAGGCGCAAGGAGTTACAAAGGAAATATAGAAACAAATATACAACCAGTCCCATGAGGTATAACTAATTCCTTGAAGCACAGCCCGTTTCAGCCTACAATCGACCTCTATTGTGAATCACGTTAATTTAGTATGATCCCTCCCACCTCTTTTCTTAATATCCACCTAATATTTTCCTTACATCTACTCTTAGGTCTTGCAATAGGCGTCTTCCCTCCGAGATTTTCAATTATAATTTTACACGTATTTATAATTTTCTTCACGCGTTTTTCGTACCATTGATTTGGCTATCCTTATAATATTCGGTGAGTAGTACAATTACGAAGGGCAAAGTCGACCTCTAACCGTTGCGAAAATTTTGGATCTGACATGACGTTTCCCCCTCCATGCGCTTACAGCACCTCATTCTCAAAATCCTTCAATCTGTATTTTCACCTTAATGAAGTAGACCAAGTTCCACATTCGTACAAAACAACAGAGAAAATTGTAATCTCGTATGTTCTACACATCGTGTCTTTAGATAGTAATCGAAAAGACGAATTTATCCTGCATTTAATTTCTTCGTGAATACGACGTTGAGTTGTTAAAGTCGCTTCCAAATATCTAATCTTCGCTACATTTTCGACGACATAAGAACATGCACATAAACCTATAATTCCTACATTTACTTCCAGATGAATTTCCTTACTAAAAAGTAACAGAACTTCTATGTTTCATTTGTGATATTTATTGTTTTATCCAACATCATGATTGTAGATCAAAAGCTGATGTGTTCCATTAAATTATTCAAAATTAAATACCGATACACGAAACATGTGTACGCCTACGATAATAGGGCACATGTTCCCAATTTCACCCTGTTTACATCGCTCACAGAATTAGGCTGCATTGACAAAACCTGATTTCCTATGAACTCCCCACCCGCAAACATGTTTGTGTACTCGCTGTCGTTGCAAGTCGCTCAGTTCTGTAAGACGTAGAAGTTTGTGACAGACAGAAAGACGCAGGGTGTCCAATGCAGACAACGGAAGGGACAACAGGCCGCAACCGCTTCAGATCATATAATTACGCAGTTTACTTCATGTCATCCTAAATACCAGTAAGTTATGCATCGCTTTTGTGGTTTCTTTATTACGTAGAATTATTGAACTCCATAGTATTTTACGTGTCAGAACTCGATTTATTATTAATGTATTTTACTGTTACTCCACATTAATATATAAATGAGTATAACTTGAGGCTGTCGAAAGGAACAATTGTAGAGCAGCCAGTCCTAGCATTTCTGAAATGTAAAATTGTTTTGGTGATGCACAAAGTCTGAAGGTTTCTGACGACGTTGCTTTGTAACCTGTAAAAGCGGTATTCTGGACTTTGTCCACAGCGTATATTTTAATAAAATCAAAACGTTTCGGAGCCTGGATCTTCTTCCGTATTCAGGTAAAAGGTGGGGACAGAAACCCAAGCTGTGGGCCCTCTGGTTGACTTAGTTTGGCAAGGTCTGAGACTAGCTTAACCAGTGGGTCAGGCAGGCAAGATTTCTGTCCTCCTTTCACCCGAAGACGAAATAAGATCCAGCTTTCGGAAACGTTGCTCATTTATTGAAATACATGCGATGGACAAAGTCAAAGATTCCACCTATAAGTTTTATTGTTATACATGTCGTCTGGCACTAAATTGCGGTTTGAAACATGCGGAATGCAGATTTCGAAGGAAGTGGCCATCCATCCGATTAGAAATCGTTGTAAACTGCGTATCTGATTCTGTTGTGTGTATTGAGGTCTGACGTGTTTCTACTCATTGCTTAGGCAAGCAAATTAATTACAGAACAGCATTAAATTCCTGATGTTAAGGCAACAGTTTAGAGTCCTGGGCGTGGATCGGAGGGTACCAAATTGTATCTTAAAGAACGTATTTTGACACTGTTTAGAGAATTTGCATGTGGGATATAGGTTCTCACGAAGTCGAGTAAAAATATGACTGTCTTCTGGAATGTTGTGTCGCATAGCCTGGAAGAATTTTATCAACGCTTCATAAGTGTTTTTTGCCTCCATCATCAGAACTCTGAGTCACTACTGCGAGGTCTGTTCAAAAGGTATCGGACCTTAATTTTCCCCACGGAAACAAATGAAGCACGGGAGGTGTCCTCCGGTGGGGGGTTGTAGGGGACCTTGATGCGCATTCGTGAATTTTTACCCACTCGCAGAGAGCGTCAGTCGCTGGCAGTCAGCCTGTGAGTGAATGACTGTAGTGAACGCCCGTCTGATTTTCATTTACCGCGAAATGACCGAACGACTTCAGCAGCGGTATTACATCAAATTTTGTCAAAAGCTTGGCGATACCCAAGTGGAAACCATTCGGAAGATTCGGGAGGCTCTCGGCGACGATGCCATGAGCATCACACGAATTAAGGAGTGGTACAACCGCTTCAAAGATGGCTGCACGTCGGTGGAGAGCGACTTTGGACCGTCGTGTCACCGTCCGAGAGCTTGCGGACGAGGTCATCCGTCGCCTTCGTGATGCTGTGCGGAGCAAACGACCGGACCTGTGGGCAGCGGGAACTTGGCAGCTGCATCACGACAACGCACCAGCCCATTCTTCGCATCTGATTCAGGCATTCCTCTGGTTCGTGTGATGCTCATGGCATCGTCGCCGAAAGCCACCCGAATCTTCTGAATGGTTTCCACTTGGATATCGTAAAGCTTTTGACAAAATTTGATGCAATACCGCTGCTCAAGTCGTTCCTTTCATTTCGCGGTAAATGAAAATCCGACGAGCGTTCATTACACTCACTCACTCACAGTCTGACTGCCAGCGACTGACACTTTCTGCGAGCGGGAAAAAATTCACGAATGCGCATCAAGGTCCCCTACAGCCCCCCACCGGAGGACACCTCCCGTGTTTCATTTGTTTCCATGGGAAAAATTAAGGTCCGATACTTTTTGAACTGACCTCGTATGTCCAATGCATGCCACTCCAAACACCTGTTCCTAAAAGTGTAATTTCTTCTTGCCGTGAAATATTAAAACATATCCCCCATCGTAATTCTGGAAATAGATTAAATAGCAGGATGACGCCCTAAACTGACTCGAATCACTTTTCACCTGTGATGGCTACGCATTGTCCCCGTCTTCTGTTTCTGTCACGCATCGTAACAACAATGGTTGCTATAGAGACGTTACACTCCTGTAAACGACGACAGCTGAGCATCGCATTCTACCTCAGCTGTATTTCAAGATGTAATGTTCTATTCTTCTTTTATTTACAAAATATTACATCATCACTTCATGCTCTGCCAGTCTTAATACATGGTTGGGTCCAAATGTGCGCCTTTTTTCGCAGTAATTTATTTGGCTTTGTAATAGGAGTCTGAAGGCTGCTTGCTAACTAACTATAACTAACTAACTAACTAATACTTCAGGTCCTGATACTACTGTTGCAGCTAAGTCCTCACGAGACTTGCAGAGATTGTTAGTTATCAGCGAGGCCTCGCTTTTCTCTCTGCAAAGCAAGAAAGTTATCACACAGCATGACATTGTGCTAACACAAAGCGTCTACCGGCAGGTGGCTCTACTAAAAACAGTGGTATTACCTGAATCTGCCGTTATTTGGCTTTACCAATAATTAAATAAAAACGCCATTGTGCTGTCTGCGATTAAGTTAGGAGCGACTGCTATTTAATTATTAAAACTGCAGAATAAAGGCGTCAAAGCAGCGTGGTAGAACCAAGAACTAAGTCTAGAGGCTCCGTTATAATCACGGAGTTCAGCAAATACAACGCGATGCAGTACAGTACAATACAATGAAATGTAACGCAGAACGGGTTCTGCCTTCTTGACGTGTGACTAATATATATGAAGCTCAGAACGCCGGCGAACTACTCAATGACAAGGACAAATTACTGGATATGCTGGAGAAAATGTGTTCGATGAACATGAGAATTTTGCAATCGGGAAAACATGAGAAGTGCTGTGGTACATTAGCATTTAAATCAGAGAAATTACGACCTATGATGTGAAGATTTCACGGCGGCTTTCATAAATAAAGTCTTCTCGGGGTATGAACCGTGTTAGTTGATCAATCTCCGACGTTTCGAGGAGAGATATGGTCCTCGAAACGTCGGTGATTGATCACCAACTAACACGGCTGATAGCCCGAGAAGACTTTATTAAATTACGACCTGTTTATAATTGTTATTCTTTTGTCTGATTTATCTTCCATAAATCCACAAAAAACGGGATGAAAAGGGAAGCCCTGGAAGGTACGGAAGGGAATTATGGAGTCAACCGACAGGATTGGCAAGCGAAACGACCTGGGGAAGAGACCCTTGTTAAATATAAAACCGCTCGATTACATTGAACTGAAAAGAAACATTTCTTTTACTTGGGCGTAGAAGAAAATTAAATTAAAGCAGAACCGAGACTTCCCTTGTACTGTTACTGTCACAGATGATGAAATGAAATGGATGTAATGCCTGATATTGTTTTCTGATTCATCCCCAGTGACATTCCAGTAATTTCCAGATGACACTAACATCCTTTTCCGTTAATTTAATGTTAAAATTGAAGGCGATATTATAGAGTTTCGTTCTATCCTGTAATTTATTCTGTTCAAAGTACATTTCTGCATAATAATTTATCAATTTTCAGTTTGAGGTCTTCTACAGTTTCACACAACGGAAGTTAAACACGTCTGACTCAGTCTGTAGCATTGACTAGGATATAAAAAGTCTAACACTAATTAGAAATAATGGCTGAGGAAGCATCCGTAGCCTGTTTCAGATAATTATTGTAACACTCAATAGGAGTGTCTAAAGAATACGACGGCAAGCCTCGAACAGTGCGTGAGTCGATAGTTGAACCGAGTTGACACAAAATGGAAAGGAAGTGCAGTGACCTCTCGGCGACACCGAGAGGTTAAACTGAAGTTATAAACAATAATTAGAGTTGTAAGAGGCAAATTGGAGGATCGAAACGAGGACGAAGAATTCGGCAGGACATGTAGAATGTTATTTACCAGTTACTCTCTGCTGCAGTTTGTTTGCTTTGCTTTGTAAGAATAGATAATAACACACAACTTCAGCCTGAGTATTTGTCAGTTACAAAATACATACAGATTTGTGGGTCTCGAAAATGTTACGGCCGTAGAAACTGAAGTTGTTGTCCTATGGGTTATTACGATACAAAAACCGAATTCACTGTGCTGAAGTAATTTCCAGAGATTTATGGAACTATCATGCAAAATCGTTACATTATTTATTGCCTGGATAAGGATTTTAATTCTGTGTTTCTCAAGAGTGTGTTTGTGTGCAGAATACCCGCGGTTCACGACCTGTAATTTAATAAAGGAAACTGTCAGGTGATCGACAGTAAGCAGATTTATGGTTTGCATTCTTTGAAACGATGACAGTTTCATACTATCCCTGAGCTACGCGGGCAAGTCTGCAAGGAGAGTTACTCTTTAAGGCAAGTAGCAACTTCGTGGACTGAACCGTTAGTAATGAAGCCTACTTTTCCGGAAGCTTGGACCATCCTTCGGAAATGTGACAAGAGTTTAAATGTTTTCGAACGAGGACAACACATAAAAAATGTAATTTAGCGAGAAAATGTAGTATATTAAATTCGTGTGAAGAGTGCTCTCTAGTCTACGAACACAAAGGTTAAAATGGGCAAGTGCATTCTTGTACCGCTTGTATTGTATGGGTGTGAAACTTGGTTTCTCGCCCTGAAGGAAGAACAGATTCAGTGCTTTGAGAAAAGAGGAGTGAACAGAAACCTAGAGGAAAGCTCACACGAGTGAAGCACTTTATAATTTGTGCTTCAATCGGATATTAGAAACATAATAAAATCAATGAGGATAACATGGGTGAAACATGTAGCATGAACGGGAGAGTTAAAAAATGTATACAGAATTTTGGCTGTAAAATCTGAAGAGACGAGACCATTTTAGAAGCCGGTAACTTCTAACCATATTAGATTTTACAATAGCTCAACACTTATATCGTAATGATTTCGAATAGTACACGTATACCAACTTTGCGGATAACATCAGCCGTTAATGCAGTGTTGTTATTTTAATTTAAACAGAAGTTGGTTATTTTCTGTGCATACTCAGTTCGGGCTACATCACTTTTCTTAAATCTGCAACTACACAAAGTTAACAAACAGCTTCTAATTATGCAATTTTCTCTAATACTGGACGCTTGTTACTCAGCTCTTCATATCCCAGTAAGCTGACTTTTTTCATTCCACTATACCAGGTGATAAAATACTGTGAACTGACTGGATTTACAGTCGATCTTAGATTAATCACCATATAGGTCTGTCAATGTCATTCAAATCAACCCCTGAAATTTGCCACATTCTCAGACAATTCACAGCCTCTTCGCTTGCCCTGTTCTGGGAATGGGAGACATGTCCATATACTTCCTTTATTCTGCGTGTTTGTAGAACAAGTCTTGCTACCGTCTAAAGCTGTTCCTCATTTAAATTTCTAGTATTTGTGTATACATCTAATAAACTAAAATAAACTGCTCAGACCATTTAATAATTAATCTCTTCCATTCAGTTTCAATTGAACCTGATTCTATTGAAAGTTAACAAGAGTAGTGGAGCTTGGTAATGTATTTTTCTACCACTTTGAATACAAAATACATCAGATACATTTATTCTTGCAGAAACTAAACTAGCTTTCACGTAACACCAAGTTTAAAAATGTTGTTCATTAATTCTTTTATAATCAAATCATAAAATAGCTCAGAAACAGTGTTTTACAGAAGGTGACCATTTTCTGGGTTGTAGCACCGTGACTGGCCTTCTGATGGAGGCATCAGGTACATCTGTAACGTCGGTAAACTTCTACTAGGCTACAAGCTCTACGACCCATAATAAGGCTATGTTTTTGCTCGCTGTCGTGAAAATTACACAGACCTCAGTTATTGTCTTAATTCTCGTAATATGACTATTTTCTCTGTAAAATTTGGAATAAAAGTATCGGACCTTAATTTTTCCCACGGAAACAAATGGAGCACGGGAGGTGTCCTCCTGTGGGGGGTTGTAGGGGATCTTCGGGCGCATTCGTGAATTTTTACCCACTCGCAGAGAGAGTCAGTCGCTGGCAGTCAGCCTGTGAGTGAGTGTGTGTAGTGAACGCCCGTCGGATTTTCATTTACCGCGAAATGACCGAACGACTTCAGCAGCGGTATTGCATCAAATTTTGTCAAAAGCTTTTCGATATCCAAGTGGAAACCATTCGGAAGATTCGGGAGGCTATCGGCGACGATGCCATGAGCATCACACGAATTAAGGAGTGGTACAACCGCTTCAGAGATGGCTGCACGTCGGTGGAGAGCGACTTTGGACCGTCGTGTCACCGTCCGAGAGCTTGCGGACGAGGTCATCCGTCGCCTTCGTGATGCTGTGCGGCGCAAACGACCGGACCTGTGGGCAGCGGGAACTTGGCAGCTGCATCACGACAACGCACCCGACCATTCTTCGCATCTGATTCAGGCATTCCTCTGGTTCGTCAGCCTCCCTAATCTCCCGACATGGTTCCTTGTGATTTTTAGCTGTTCCCCAAGCTGAAAATGCCTCTGAAAGGGACCCGATTCGCGGTAAATGAAAATCCGACGAGCGTTCACTACACTCACTCACAGGCTGACTGCCAGCGACTGACGCTCTCTGTGAGTGGGTAAAAATTCACGAATGCGCCCGAAGGTCCCCTACAACCCCCCACCGGGGTACACCTCTCGTGCTTCATTTGTTTCGGTGGGAAAAATTAAGGTCAGATAATTTTTGAACAGACCTCGTATGTCGATACTAATTTATCACACATATTATGAAATTAGAACACAGAAAGGCTGTTTAGAATATGCTTTTTAATATAATTTCTGTACGCCTACTTACATTTTTGATCGAGAACTGTATTTTATTATCGGTTATGATTTTTTGCTGTACATTACTTGGAACGCTACCATTTTATGTATAACATACGGGAGAGGCACAGGACAGCGACTACAATGCAGGGTTCTCTCACAATGGACAAGTGATGACGGGAGATGTGGACAGTGTTCTACTGTAGACTGTAACATATTGAATGCACCTAACGTGCATAAAATGTTCAACACAACAAAAACTCACGATGATAAATTCAGTAACTGTTGTATGAAAAATAGAAAGCCTGTCACGACACGAAGCTGACATATAATTAAAAGTACGGTACCATAACTGTCACTTCCTGCACTGTGATCTTCATGAATAGTTCATCGAGGACATGTTGTTGATGGCTAGAATGAATATCTTATCACGTCATTGTTCTCTGAAGTTTAATAGGGCTATTGTGTCTGAGTAGTAACGTGCGTGAAGAACTTAATTTGGTTTTAGAAAAATTGTAAAAAAGAATTTAAGTTGCAGATTTAATTACAATTATTATTTTAACCATTTACATTTTACTCACAGACAGCTTCTTGCACAAATATCTTCTGTCTTCTTATTAGATAAAATTCCAACGCACTTTTAGGTTCGTAGATGTTCGCGCAGCAAGTATGTCAGATTAAACGCTCTCTGATGTCCTTTGTATAGACGATAGCTGAGATGTTTACATTCTCCCGAAGTTACATGTTTCTAAATTCATATACCCTGTTATAAAAACAAAATGTATTGTAAATTGTATTATTTTGCCGATAATTTTCGCACAAGCGGAGCAGTTTTGTTGAAGAATTGGTTTCTTAATATTATTTATAAAGACAGGTAAAGATACTAGAAACTAATTTTGTTCAGCGAACAAAAACTTCGTTCATAATCTTTTCTTTTATCTGTCGTTTTGTATGATGGGATGAACACAGAATGAGGTGTTTCGGGGTAGTGCTTGAGTAAATACTTGTATTAAATAGAGAGAAAATGTCAGAAGAATGGAAAATAGTGCTCAGTGAGAATTTTCAAGATTTTTTCCTTCATAATTTTTTTTACGGTTGATTAAATCAAGAGGTTTAGATGGGAGGGATATGTAGCACGAATTAGAAGATGATTAATTTCTACAATATTTTACTCACTTATTGATACCATTGAGAAGATTTACTTTAAATGATCATGGTGAAGTGGATATAGAAATAATGGATATAATTAATTATTAGCATTTTTTCTTAATTCTGCAACATCCACTGTAAAGAAAGATTTTAATCTAATCCCACAATGTACTAAGCAGGCATCGCCTGACTCAGTAGACATGTCCCTGCTTTTACTTGTTTCATTAAACCTGAGCCGCTGTCTAATTTATCTGCAAACATGCATGCCTTGTCTTAGACGCACGCAAATAGCTTTAAATATGCACTGCCTATCAGCACATGACTTGGCAATTTTTTGCTGTAATGTCTTATTTTACGGAAAACATAAATCTTTCTTCAGGTTCCGGCAAATCTTTTAGATAGGTGAATTGTCTAAAGTCTCCATCTGTCCAACAGGTAATTTTCTTCGTATTTAATACGGCGTATACAAAGTTATTGAGAAGAACAAGTGACGTTATTACTAAAGATCTGCATATTTATCGTCCTGTACAATTTTACGTTTTCACAGGGGTGAGTTTATAGATGCCTTTCTTCTGTTTTGTTGAACCATATTGTCTGGTAGAAGTTTACAGACGTTTTAGAGGTCCTTGGCTGCCTCCATCAGGGATATCGTCGGTAAACGTCTACCAGACTACACGGCACAACACAACACCCAGAAGACAGTCTTCTTCATATTTATCGCCTTGTTACTGAAATCCAGTGCTGGCCTATAAATTCTGGCAAGATAATTTTATAGTTTCGTCAAACATAACACTATTATTTAAATTAATAACACAGTTTCGTGTTTATTAGCAACATGTTTCGACCTCGTAGGCCAATCTCAGGCTTTTTACAACATATGTTTTGTATTATAAGTGGATACTGCAAACACATATATTTATTGAGGTTATGTGCTAAAATGTTAAAATTTATTATTTAAAATATATATTTAAGATAGGTGTTCGGTCAAACGTCATATAAACATTTTTAACGTTATTTAAATACAATATATTTTAGTTTTTAAAACTTAAGACCGTGTTGTGTAACAGTAAAATAGGATTTTATTATTTTTCATATATAATATTTAGACACTGCTGAAGACATTATTTAAAATTCTCTTTTCTCAGTAAAATGAGTTGCACTTAGTAACATATAACCTAAATATGAGCTACACAATTCTATGTGCGTGACGTAGGGGCACGCAGAGGGAGACGCGTGCTTAAAGCGATATTGGCGTGCATTTTTTTCGACCGACGACGTTACCGATGTACAGATTACGATGGCGGCTATATTCGTATTTAGTTGAGAGCTGTAATGTTAACATAATTCTTTCTCAAACATCTTAATTGGTCATAAAAAGACATGAAAGTAAACAATTCTCTTTTAAAAAGCAAAATTCTTAATCAGGGTTTGTAACTGTGCTTTATAGACGTTCGTATACGATGTAACATGTATCAAATATGGAGTATTTATGTATTGTTAATTTTTAGGTTTGTAGAAGTGAAATATAGGTATTAATATGTTCACTTTTGGCATCTGTAAGGGTCAATTTCTGTCAATTAGAGACATGCTGTTGTTGTGTGCGGGGTATAAGGTGAAGAATTATCTTCCTATTTAAAGTAACTACGACAATATAATGAATAATATGGGTTGGAAGATGTCCAGAACTTTAAGAATTTTAAGTTTTGTAGAAATGTAAGTACTTAAATGTAATTTAACTACTATCGGCCTAGATGTGAAATTTTAAACACGGTTCGATATTGTCTAAAGATCGTCACCAGAATAGATTAAAAGTTTATTACTAAAGCAAAATTCACAACGCTGCTATTTATACAGACAATTTGTAAAATATTAATGATGCATTCAGAAAGGATACGACTTCCCTTTTAAAGTATTCAGTTATACCTCATTTGTGTATATTTAAATATTGTAACACAAGTTTTACTGTAACTTTAAAGTCATTCTCCATTAAACTATTTCATAATGGTTTCGGAATGCCAAGGAGTATTTATCAATCCCTATTAAAACTAAAAATTATATTAATAAACCGTAATTATTCTTTGTACACACAACCATTTACCAAATATGGCTCAGTAATTGCCTGCTCATTACCAGTTCCTGGGGTTCTAGTTTATTTTCTCGACATTTCCTTGTAACTGCACCTAATTAAGGCACTTGAAAATAACCATTACAACAACGAAGCGATTTACAGTTATGTAGGCATTACCTGTTCTTTCTTTACTTATAAAATACAACTTGAAAGTACGATAGGCTTATAATAAGTTATAAAGAAATTTCCTAATTTCTAACAAAACAATGTTCTAGTATTAGTAAAAAGAAACAGAAAGGTAATACCGTTAATATGTTTTGAACAATTTATTATTTTGTTTATCTATAGAATTCAAAAAATTACCTGAGGTGTGAATCTGTGTGTCTGTCATTGAAGTTATTGAATCAATTATTACTTATGGAAATAAAACACAGACGCCATTCAACATTTGCGATGCAGCACTAATTTTAAGGTAATCGTAGACATTATGTCAGCACTTTTGTTGAACTTATATGAAATAGGTCTTACGAAATATCTCTTAACCTAGGTTTAGGCCTGTGTCTCCTTAACACCACGGACTTCCCGAGCATGCTAACTAAGTATGTAAGATTTAAGGTTTTCACAGCGGTGAGTACCAAGATTGCTGTCTTCTGGGTTGTTGCGCTGTGTAGTCTGGTCGATGTTAACCAACGTTTCAGAGGACATACTGCCTCCTAAACGACGCTACAACCCAGATGACAGCCATCTTAAGAAGTACTCGGTTCTATGATGTTACTTACGTTACAGAAATATTCATTCTAACTTAGGTCTAGCATCTCGTGCTTGCTGTTCTGGGGATTTGCCCTCGGGGCTTCTTCTCCTGTGACTAGCCCATCTGGGCTTTCGAAATCCATTGCTTTGCCCTAACAAGACTTCCGCCACGAAGGATTAGACCATCACTATTATACAGAATAATTAATATTAAGGTTGTTTAGAGAAATGATCGCTGTATATGCTGAGAATCATACGAAAACCATTATACATGATGTGGTTAAAACAGTTACTGGCGGTTATAGAAGGTGGTATATATAGTTACCACAGTGACTTAAATAGTTTTAATGTAGAGTGAATATGATACGACTTAGACACAAAAAACTACGATTCCTTTAACCGGATTATAAGGGGGGAGGAAAATGACGTTTTCGAGTTTGGGTTGAGGAGTTATGGAAGGCGGGGTAACTTAGCGGTGGTTGTTGCCACTCATTATGTCATTGTGTGCACGCAACTTCACATGCAGTGCTGCCACCTTCTTACAGCCGTAAGTAACTTGTACTATTATATTAAAGGTGGTGGTTCCTGGCATTGTACTTTGATAAATTCTATGCCTGGAAATTAAGAGAAGAGGTAAAGAAAGTTATTTAGACAGAAGTCAACTTGGGCATTTAGCAAAGAGTTAAATAGGAACAGCGTTAATAAACTAGAGAGAGAAATGAAGAGAAAGTGATGAATGTGTATTAAAGAGGGGGAACTTGGTTTATTGATTTAATTATAAGATGAAATTGAGGCGTTTATTTACAGAAGAATCATCCACATATAAAATTGTTGATTAATGTAAGGAGACAGCGAAATTTCAATGACTTTGTTTAATATTCTTTACTTGGGCAATGCTGTCTCTTTTGTGTGTAAAAATGTAAGGAACAAGGATTCAAATGTCGGATTTGGCACGGCCATTTGAAGAAAGTAACTCTGTTACTTCTGTCAGACCCTATAATCAAATTCCAGAATGAAACCTATCCTTCCATTTTATATGCCACATTTTATTCACTGGTTCGACCTCACTGTTTGATTGTGATTTGAATTTAATAGTGGACAAGGAATCGTGCACAAACAGCAAGAACAAATATATAAATAAACAGCAGCGAATGTTGTAATTTTCTTCTTCGTATGTTGCTAAGGCACGTCCTTTCTTCCCTGTGTAAGAAATTTCTAAAAAAATCATTGTCTCTGACACCGGCTCCATAATTTTCTAGCGTCCATCACACAAGTCTGATAACGTTACAAAATAAATGAAGTTTCAGTATCACCCTGTGCCACCGGAAAACGAAAAAAAATGGATCAACGGGGTCTATTACGAGAATGAATAAATGCACTTGTGGGTTCACATAAGGGAATCATGGAATAAAATTACATTCATTTATAAACTTTTGAACATCGCTGACCATTTCTTTAAATCTATAAATATTACGGAGAATGGATGGCTTGCTATTGCTTCATAACTTACAAAGTTTTTTTTACTTTAAATGTTACCTGAAACGTTATACATTATATCAACATCAAAAATGTATTACAAATGTACTTTATTTCTCATATTCCTGGGGAAATACATTATTAGAAGACAACTTGCCTCCTATTCACGATTAATAGTAAGAAGATCAAGTGTGAAGAAGCATAGAAACCGTTTTGCAATAATTGACTTTTGTCTTAACAGAAGAACTTAAAAATTCCTCTACTTCTTTGTGTCCAACTGTTCAGTAAGACGTACATAATTTGGCTTTTAATAGGCCTATTTATATTAACACGCGTTCCTTTGCTAAAATTTTACGCTTGAAATATATACAAATTTTTAAAGTATATTTGTATGTAAATAAACATGAAATGTGAGTGAGATTTCGATTATTAAAACTGGGAATTTTTAAGACATTGGAGAAAGACAACTCTGTAGGTGGGAGAGTTATTATCAAGAGATAAGCCCATATAATTTGACGTTTCTTTCAAAGTAAAAGAAAACTAACGTGTTTTCTTTATTTTTGTATTTTTTTAATTCAGGAGTAAATTGAGTAAATTAATGAATAACAAATTAATGTTCAATACATTGTGAGTGTTTATTAGGAGGTTCGTAACTTACGTAAAGCGTTAACAGAGTGACTGAACATCATAGAACGGAAACGGATGTTTTAACAATTTTATTTTTTATTTATTTTAAGAGGTTGTACACCCCTGCAGCCAAGTGGCTCGTGACATTAGTTTGTATGCATGGACTGTACAAATAATGTAGTGCATGTGTGTGTTGGTGGGTGTGCTGGACATCTCTTGGTGTACGGACAAAGTTTACGAAACGTTGACCCCAGAAAGCTTCGGATAGCTAAAATGTCACCGATGAAAGAAAATGTATCAAGTCTGACAGCCCCTTCAAAAAAATCTGTCGTTAATTGTATCTCAGTGAAGACATTACTAAAGTTAAAAGAACAATTTGTGACTTGCGCTTAACATTCACGTTTTTGGGCCGTATTAGATGACAGGAGTCCCATCACCATCCACTCACTGTCTTATCCCGAAATTCGCGTTCTTCCAGATTCAATACTGAGGATGGAGGCGTACAGCGCAGAGACTACCAACATAACATTGTAGAAAGTTCTAGCAAAATTTATATTTTCATTTTTGACAAATAGATCAGAGGGCCAATAAAATACTAGATTCAACCACAAAACAAATAAATTTCAAACTTTTTTTTTTACACACATTACTGTTGAACGATGTAGCCACGTGTTCTAACGCATGCTAACTCACCATTGCTGCCAAATTCTGCTCAAAACACCAGTTTCATTATTTATCCAACCTCACATATACATACATATTTTAACCAACCATTAGAAGTCAGACTAACGCACTCCAGATATTAAGTGCAATATATTTAATTTAATTCGATTTTATACACGTCCGTAACACGTTCCTTCCATTTGCAGTCAGCTGCTATTTAAAAAGATAAGTGAGTAATAAACATGAAGGTTTTTACACCAAAAGCAGCAGAGGCAACAGACTAAATAAAATACATAATCACATACATAGGCCTACATAGATACATATTCTTAACAACACACACGCATAAGTTTGATTCATCCTAAAAGACTGTGAGACTAGTTGGATATAAATCACCCCGCTGAACTGCATAATAGCGTAGCTACTCTCAGAGGGACTGGAGTCGGTCTTGCACTCAAGAACGGAACAAGAGTGTCACTTCTCACGCAATGCCGTGTGCGGATTTGCCATGCAAACTAAGGAAACCCTGTGGGCATTACTGTGTTGAGCCATCACGTCACGAAACTCAGATCCGGAGAAACAGAGGATTTCAGAGTCAATTTTCTAAGCTACTAATCTCTTGAATGAGATGATCAGGTGACCTACAGAGAAAGATTTATTGATTCTTCTTGAGAGCTCTTTGTTGTCTTACCACGCATATACATGCTAAACATATTAAGGAGATAACTGTTGGAAATCTTAAAGGTAGCGTGTTCTATGAGAGAAAGCAATAGACTCGTACGTCAGCAAAATGTACTTAATTATATCCTTAGAAGTGATTTATTACGTATCAACTCAGAACAGAGCAATTATAAATTCGACTCACATAATTAATCTGCTTTCCGGCCGAAAGACAAAACTTTGCTTTCAAGATCTCGTCGTAAATGTTGTGTCTTCTTTAATTTTAGACCTACTATTCGTACATCTTCTCATTGTATGCATGTAATTACGTAGCATGTACTTAAGTATGAATATACGTAGGTATGTAGAATTCTACCAGTACATAATTGCTTGTATGTAATGTAATGTATTTGTGTGTATGTGTATACATAATTTTATGCATGTGTGAAAATTTACGTATGTCTATCCTGTGTTGACCCACGTTGATCTATGTATCTTTTATGGAAACTACAATTTTGTGTTCACATGTAAGAGAAATGTCATTTGCGTGGCATGGATTAGTGACACATCACTTTAGGGGATAACTTACGTTAAAATCAATATATGTGCTCTGAAACTTGTGATGTGGGATTAACTATAGTGCTAATTGCAATAAAGTCATGAAATAATGTGTGGTTTTTATGCGTTCTTTGTACGAAGTGCATAGTAAGAACGCATTATGGGATCGTCGTATCCGTCCGCTCGTCCTTCTGTCTTTTCATTAAACTAGAGAACCACTTTAAGGATTTGAAAGAAATTTGATGTGCGGATTTTGAAATTCCGCGCGACCTTAATATCTTAACTTCTGAATATCCTATGAACGGTGTTAACAAAATTACGGGTGAGAAAATTCGTGAGATGGGCATTGAGTTACTGCGATCTGGTGGCCGTGGTCGGAATTTATTTGTTTACAAATATTTGCCAAGGCTCCCACTGGCAAGAAACTGTTATTCATTCTTTGAATATTCGCTGTTGGTTCTATGGTAGTCGTGGTTCGTACTGACGTAAGTGGGAACCAGCTTTGCTTTTATTGGAACAGTTTAGAATATAAAATGTTAGGACACGTTAATTCCGGTTAAGTTAATTCAAATTCGTTAAGACATATTATATTAGGTAATTTCACAAAATGTAGTGCTTGAGTGGCCAGTGTTGGTGCCGACATTCGAACACGGGATTTCAGAGCGAAAATACTAACCACTCTGCCACCAAGATCGGTTCCCGAAAAGCGACATTATTAACGACGTGCTGCATCCATAATTGAAAACGGATTATCTCATGTTCCATTGTATGCAAATGAGGGAAGAGGGAAAATAAGAAATCAAGTGACATGTACGGTGTTCCCCTAGATTCACGACGCGATCTGTTCAAATGGCATTACTTCTTACCGGGTACGCCTCTCCTAACAATCTTTTCTTATTGTGCACTGCAAGCCCACAAATGTGTTACATGTTTTAAGTGGTCGTTCTAGACGAACGATATTATGTCATTAAACTGATCGTACTTTTCTTTGTGCAGGAATCGATTGTGTACTAGGCAGTCCTATTCACAAAACCCAAAGCATAGGCTACTTAAGCATACACTTAAACATTTCTGCCATTCAGATCTGTCTCAAACACAAGTCTGCTTTATAATCGCGATTATTATGGATTCACAGGTATCCATAACAAAATGCACGTTTCTCCTTGTAGTTTTATAGCTCAACCACCGAAAATGGAGGTGATACGTTACCCCGAAACCTAGTAACTACCCCCAATACCACACGGTCTCTCAACTCAGAAACCCACTTTCTTAGAAGTTATGATACCAGAATGATACCAGATTATGTTCGTAGCATAATCACTGTTCGTGTTAAAACGGTCCTGGCAAACTGCTCCTATTCATACCAATGTAATATATTCGTAGAAAAACTTTCTATAAAATTTCCACATATTTATAGGACAGCCTATAACATTTAAATTGTGTCCAACTTAATCCTCGATAACCTATCATTTATATTCTATCGAGGCTTTTAAATAAATTGCCGTTGAGACACTGAACTTGTGCTGTACAGTAAATATTCCCCTGTCACCGCGAACGATACCATCTCCACGAAGTTTGATAATAGTACTAATCATAGTTCAAAGTTAAATAGAATTCTGTCATTACAAACTCATTGTAAAACATTACAAACCAACTTAACAACTGGCAATCAACGACAATGCATTAGCTGGAATAGAAAATAAATATTCAATAAGCGATCGTTACGTAAATTCGATGTGTTCTGGTAAGTTCTAGACCCTAGGGTAAAAACGAGACATGCCTCAAATTTTCAAATATTTGTTTAAACCTGAAGGTAGTTGGCAGAATGAAATAGACAAATATAATCATTAATAACTGGTTGTTTAATAATGTTCTTTTTAAATTACATCATTTACTGAGTATGTCTAACATTTATACAACCTCGGATATTGTACTGCATGCCGAAATGCACGTAATATCCTCATGAAATATTTGCTGCGTGCATTTAGACGTATTAAATCCGCCTTGATCGAAAGCCCACTTTTGCTACCAGATCGCAGCTATTCGCTTTTCAGGAGGAGCCAGCAAAAATGAAATAGTTTAGTCATAGGTATAGCAGTTAAATTAATTGATACAGATTACTACTGCCCTCTTAATTTAGTATTAGTCTTACCTTATAGAGCATTCAATAGTAAACGAACCTATCGCCTATACAAAGAATAACTCCTATTCACGATTCCGTGGGACTTGTAACTGAGACCATGACATTGAAGTCAATTATTAACTTTCTCTTAACATAACGTTCCAACATAACAATAATCTTAAACAAGAGCTTTCTACACTAGCGATGTGAGTTTCCTAGGCAACCCTATCAATTTGTTCATCTCGGAGAAAAGATAGTTTAAATCGGAAGAATTATGTTAAAGATGTATCGTTACAATATCAGACTTAATGAACATCATTCATGGTCATAAGTTTAATTACAAGAACGAAGTTTCGGAGATGAATTTATCTCAGACCTCAGGTAGAAACCTACTCTGTTTGTTTCCAATGGATATAACTAGTTCCTTCTCCAGAGAACAGAGACACATTCCAGTCTGCGAAATGTCGTATCGTGCATTGAACTTATGACGGAGGATATCGACAAAGAAGTTTGTCAATGTGAAGTTACTGGTAGTTTAGTAATACGTCTAAGGCCTGATCCTACATACAATTACATAAATGGTCCCATAATAATGACATAGAAACTAAGTAAATGCAACGAATCCGTCTTGGAAACAACAGAATCTGAGCTGTTCAAGAATTCTGCGTCTTTTACATAACTCAAAGTTCGTTACCATTTTCACAGGCTCCAGTCTGTGGTTCCTATCTTCAGCTTGATGAATCCAGCCTATATATACAGCCTACGTTTTAAGATACATTTTAATATTATCCTTATAACCAAATTAGGTCTTCGAATTGTTCCATTTTATTCAGTATTTTAAATTAAAATGTAGAAATTTATGAATTTCTCATCTGTATCACGCGTGATAATTGCCTTTCTATCTTATCATACTTGTCTCGATTGTCTTGATGGTGTTTAGTGAAGATTACGCTATTTATGAAGGTTTCATTGTAACTTTGTCCTCTCTTATTATTCTCTACCTCTGAGGTCTAAATAACTTGCATGTCTCCACACAATGTACTCAGATGCATTCAATATAACTTCTTCTCTCGAAACGTGACCAAGTTTTGCAGCCACACAAGACAAACATTAAAATTATAATTCTTTTTATCTTTGGGCCTAGTCTTAGGACGATGTGTAGGAGACCGGAAAACAGCCTACGTTGCCGGAATTCAATATATTTCTGATTTTATCTTAAATGTAATTTTAATTAATTACTGTCATTCCCGGATAGATTAATAACGCCTTCACTAATATAATTATATAGACGTATTTTGTGTACGCCAAGTCTTCTAGTTTGCATCGTGCACAGAACCCTTAGGTGTTGTAATTATAATTATCACACACTCTGCCACCATCATCAGGGCGATTATCGCCCCGATGATTGAGGCAGCAAGGACCTCTGAAACGTCGGTGAACTTTTACCACACTACACTGCGCAACAACACAAAAGAAAGACATCTTAAGTTTCTTGAAAAGCAGATTAGTACAAGCGAAAAGAGCCTTCTTCAAAAAGAGAAGTCTACTTGTGTCAAACATTGACCTGGAATTAAGAAAGATATTTCTGAAGTTATATGTTTCGAGCATAGTTCTATACTGAATTGAAAAATGGTCAGTGGGAAAGCCAGAAAGAAGAAGGACGGAAGTATTTGAAATACGGCGCTATAGAAGGATATTGAGAATTAAGTGGACTGATAAAGTACGAAATAAGCTGGTCTTAGACAGGATTGACGAAGGAAGAATTCTATGGAAAAATCTTACGAGAAGAAGAGATAGGATGCTGGGACACATTCTGAGGCTCCCAGGATTGGTTAATTTGGTAATGGAAGGAACAGTTGAAGGGAAGAATTGTAGGGGGAGACAAAGATTGGAACATGTGACGCAGATTTCTGAGGATGTGGAAATGAAGAGACTGGCGCAGGATAGACGAAAATGGAGGACCACATCAAACCAGTTGGAAGACTGATGACAAACAAACAAATAAACAAACAAACAAACAAACAAAATAAGAACATACTTACTACATGCCCACCTATGTAATTTTGTCGTGTTTTGTCTGATACTATTTGGTAAAAAAGGAATTCCCGAGACTCCTCAAAATGAACTATGAAGTGAAGAAGTTCGAGACAAATTGCGAAATAAACAGCAATTTAATAAAATGTGGATATGCCGTTAAAATGATTACAATGTACGGAGAAAATTAGAATAAATGTATTGAAGCAGAGGAGATGAATCACTACGACATTAGCATAAGAAGGGAGATGCACCGTTGAAGCAGCAGATCACAGCAAGAACAAGATTGCGATGAGAGAGACAGAGGACGGCGATGCACTGGTGACTGCGGAGACCACCCACGTCAACACACGACTTCGCTAATAACACGTAACACGAACACGCCTGCCGCAGCGTCCACAGTGGACCGAGAACAGTCTATAGCGAGCACACGCCACAAAATATAAATTCTGCAAACAGTTTGTCACGCCTAGGGGCCGATCACGGTGGCTCGCCAGCCGCTCTATCGAATTTGGGATCTCTAATAAGGGACTTCATCGTGTATACTAATGTACTCCACAGACGAGGACCTCATATTCGCTCATTGTCGGTAAGTCACGAAAATTACAGTCTGTTACGAGACACGAAGGTCTATTACGCATTCACAGGCATTTGCCATTGAGTCATATGAATAGATTCCATATTCTCATTACTTTTAGATCAATATTAATAGCATCCACTCGTTTATACCTAGGTCATAAAACATTTTTTTCAGAGTTTCCAATTAAAATTTTAAAATCGTTTTTCACGTTCTCACTGCGTGCTACGTGTCCGCCCATAGAATATTTCTTGAATCTATCGCTCTAAATAATATTTGGCGGAGAGAGGGTATAAATTGTGAAACTCGTCATCTTCCAATTATTTTCAGTTTCCTACTATTTCATCCTCCTTAGATCCAAATACTCTTTTCAGCAACTAATTACCCTCAATGTATGTTTTTCCCTTGGAGTGAGAGTCTGTATCAAACGACAGTACAAAACATCAAAACAATTCTTTTATTTCATATAAAATAAGTAAACAAACAACTATTAATATTATAGTGTTAATAGTTGTTTGTTAACTTATTTTATATTCTAATACACTACACGTTATGCAAAGTTTTAAGATTCTTTTATTTCAGTGTCTAATATTCCCCAAAATTTTGTGAAAATTATCATGGGCTATACTAAAATTAAAAGAAGGCATAGATTTAAATAATTAAGTCGACTCAAAAGTGCTCTAGTTACTTCCCCCCCCCCTCCTCACCCGTGAAATTTGAGGCTGCTGTAATTTACAGTATTAGACAATTTTTCCGTCAACTTTAAAATTAGACCCTAGAAGCCCACTTCATAGCTCTCTCGGTTGCCGAGTTCTTAATTACAAAACAATTGCCTATAAATATATTAACTACTGAACATTCTTCGCCTAAAATTCATATAATGATGATTGTTATTTGCATAAATTCGGTTTGGGATTAGTAAAATCACGGAAGGTGCTGTATTATGGCGTAGAGATGAAAGAGTTCTATTTAGAACGATCTCAAAATTGTCTAGATGAAGCCCTGGTCGAGTCGATACCAGACATTCTGTGCTCTATGGTAGTTAACATCACATCCACTTTATGTATTCTGAAATATTTTCAGTAAAATAACTCCTCCTTTTACCAAAGGCGAATCGTAAAACGAGATAATATACAGGATTCATGCGAAAGTAATATTAAAAATGACAGCATAAATATATGTGTGTATGTCTTTATTGTTTAGTCTATACTGAAGTCGCTGAGCGCTTGGTAGTTATGACGGAAACCAAACTTTATGTTATGTAAGATTCATAGAAATAGTTAATGCTCTTAAATATAGCACATAAACAGCAGAGTGAGTGGCGCTGGTAACGTACACATGGCTTGGCGTGTTTTAGTTACATGAAACACGACTTGTACCGAAACACTGAAAGCCTATTTTATTAAAGACTTGTACTGTTATTTTAAATCGAAATTTCGTAAGACGAGGAGTTAGTATAAAGATAATGATGTAGCTTTCGAGGTCAGTAATTAAGTAACGATGTGCTTTAAATATTTAATAAGTAAGCTGCTTTTGTTAAAATTGCATTCATATCAGCTACGTGGAAATATGACCAGATTACGTAATAATGTGAATTGAAGCATGGTGAAAGATATATATAAAATATTAGAATACTACTCTTACACGTGCTTATGCTGAGATACCAAAAAAATCACCGTTATTTACATTATCAAACGCAACATTCAATACATTTTAGGGCTCTTCTGATGTTACGTACTTATAAATTTGCTTTGTACGCCTCTGTCATGCCGTGTATTAGTGAATATACTAATTGAATCTCGTCAGGACGACCGAACACCCTGGCATCCGATATTTTGCTCATACTTCTCGGACTAAAACCTTTTAAAAGGCCATGAGTGCGTGATACCCAATCCTTGGGTCTGTAGACTCGCTATATAGCGTATGGTTAATATTATGTATCGTTTTAAGGTATGTGGTGTAACTTGTGTAACAAAAATATTATCATCAAATAACTCCAGACTCTTTGTAATATGTATTTTATTCATTGATCAAAAGCATGAGATACCGAGTTTCTGTCCTGGTACGGGATTTTATTCAGGCAGGTTTAGGGGAATTTTTAAGTTTCTTCCTCTGTTAGCAAATTTGGCTGGCTCGGTGAAAATATTGCATCTCTGCAACTCATTCAGTCGGCGAGTCTAGGACGAGAACGCGGCGCAGGGCATTATCCGACACAAAGAAATCGATTTATGTAGAAAGCAGCTCATGTAAATTGATTCGTGTAAAAAGTAGAGTGTTTTTTGCTTTTAATTAACTTCCCTATCCTGAGATATAAAGCAGCCAAATTAAAGGAAATATTTCAACGTAATGAATTTCATAGTAGGTCCACCAACTAAAAAGAATCAGGCAGCAGAGTATTTCTTGATGGCTAAAAGAATTCGACGAAATTTATGGGAAATGAAAGTTCATTGCTGTAATCACAATCCCTATTTTGATTCAGATGAATGCAGTTCACTACCTGTGTCTTAATATTACCTTGTTAGGACTCCTGATGAACAGTGTCCTTAGTTGAGGTGCGCACGACACTCTCGACGGAAATAACATTTTCGTACAAAAGTTTACTTCGAAAATTTCATTAAGAAAAAATTAAAAATGACTTGAACCACCTAAACATTGTCTGGAGATGCGCGTTATCGTGATAAAATTTACGTACCATAAATTTATGTATTTTATGTTATATCTTAAATAACAGTATCTGACTGTTTTTCATATTTTTAAAGGATTACTAAACACTCTGAGTGAATACATTCTTAGGGGGTTTCCCAACAAAATATTTTGGAGATCTCCGAATAAACGCAGACTGCTGCACAACCTATATTCTACAGCGTCCCTAAGACATTTCATTTTGCATTTTCAGCAGCTTTTTTCACCAAGAGTCATTAGAACGCTCATATCCGGAAAACAAATTAGGACTCTGACATGTCTATAGGATCCTGACTTTGACAATAATTACTTTCTTCCTCTTTATTTTTTACACAACCAAAAATAAAAACGTGCGCAGACGCAAACACCCACGCGCGCGCGCACACAGAGCATATGTACATGTGTATGCAAATATATTTACATTACGTTAATATATCCCAATGAAATTTCAAATCTTCATTTCATCTTATCATGCATGAAGTTCGCGCTTTCTACGTTGACATTTCTTGTCCAAACTTCCGACAAAAGCTTTATTATAAAATATATTTTTAGGTATAAAATGAAATACGTAAGGAATATAGATCAGTGGTATTCAACCTTTTTTGTTCGCGTACCCCCAGATATAATTTCTCTTTAACTTTGTACCCCCAAAGTTGTTGGTGTATAATTCAAATTATACACAGTATATAATCTACATCTAAAATAAATTAAATAAATTACATTATAGATTATTCAGTGTTTATCATAATTTTTTTTTAAATTTCACGTACCCCTTAAGATGTCTTGGCGTACCCCACGTTGAATACCACTGATATAGCACTCATCAAATGAGACAATGCTAGTCTTATATACACAGTAATGAACCTTGGGAGTCCTTAATTAGCTGAGATACTTAATATGGACCTTTCTCCACGAAATTACTGAATGAAATTTCTTGTTTGCAGTTACTGGCATTTGAACCATTCAGTAAATTGTAATCGATCACCTACATTGGGCGTGGACACGCTCTACAGATAACGATTATTTCAGCACAAACTACCATCTCCACTTAACGTCAGGGTTTATGACTGCAGCATTATTGATTAACAAACTGACTTCTGAGAACGCGTAACTCATAGACCACTGTTCCACTCACGAAAGACCCGTCTCTTGAGGTAACAAAAACGAACTGTAATAACAATAAAACAATAAACAAAACTTTATCCACAGTGACTCAGCCGTATAAAATTCATATTCACCTCATGAACTCTCCCTTGACCAATTGAAATCGTCGAGGAGGCGTGGCTTTTGAAGTGAGTTTCATTTCTTTAACTAAAGTTTCGGTCGTGCAGTACTTATGAGCGATAAGGTAATTAAGTTTACTGAAACTCAGATTTTAAAATAAACCACAGCCATCTATATTCATTGTGAATCATCAAAAGATTTTATATTTTTGACTATTTTATCGTTTTAATACAGTGTCTGCTTTGTCTCAAGTGGTCAGAGCATCGCAGATTTTTAATTTGAACAGAGATTCAGCTGGCTCAGGATAGAGACCGGTGGCAGTCTCTTGCTAACACGATAATGAGCCTATAGCAGCCATAAAAAGTGGAATATTTGTTGATTAGCTGAGTCATTATTAGGTTCTCAAAAAAGATTCCGTTCTGCGGAGTTATTAATTTAAACTTCCTCTTTGAGTATTCTGAGTATAAGAAAAATACAACATGAAATTTCTAACCGGTACGACTCGGTATGTTGTATGGAAAATAACTCCGTGATTAAGGCTGATTTGCTTTATATTTGTACACAGGAGCGGGGAGGGCCCATGAGCGTCTGTATCAGAAGAAGGTAGGGAGAATGTGGATTGTAACTAGGCGAATTTAATGAATGCGTTGGACTGGAACACTTAACAAATGTACACAGCAGAGAACATGGGTAATAGATTTCTCTTGCGACTTGTGTGGTCTCTTGAATCATTTCATATTCATGACGTTACTCCCCCTTCTCTCCCCATTGATTGATAAGATAGTCTGCACATCGTATCACTCCGCACGGACACCACAACATATCAGCATTCCTTACTCCCAACCAGCTCCTTAGTATCTCATTCTACCAGAAACTTATTCGGCTACTGGTTTTCAAAAAAGAACCGCCTCACTCACTGCCCAGCCTTCAGAAGTAAAACGAGTGGATGATTCGGTGTTTCTGGGGTCAGCTGCACAGCTGATTTGTTCTCTTTAGTGCCATTGTTAATAGTAACAGAAATAATGAACGATTAGTTAGATTCTTGGATGTGTGAAACAGGAATGTTTTATAGGATGAAGTTGGGAGGTCTAGCGTTCTATTCAATATTCCTGTAGACAGCGATTAATATCAGTTTTCGAATTATTTTTACCAAAAATGAGAAGAAACTTTTGAACTAAATATTTACAAATGCAGTTTTGTAATACAGTAAACTAAAATTAATATATTTATATTAAAAAATAAATTCCCCTTAATTATATACAGCGGCAATGCCTAAGATTAGTGAGTGAACTTCTTCATGAAATGGAATTAGTGTACAAGTGGCGTAAGCCACCTTATCTGTCCCTGGTGAGGCGCTGTGTCAGTTTTCAATTGCTGCATTCTTCTCAAAACGAAACATTCCACATTTGGTCCTCCCATTCCTTAGAACATTCCTGTTTCACTCGTCTGAAAATGTAATAACTTACGATTTGATAAATTGAATGTCCCCACCTCGTCGTTCAAAATCCTCCGTGACGCTGCTGTGAGATGCTTCCAGACATTTCCTTAATATTAGTGCAATTTAATCAATAGTCTTTTTCGCGTGTATTTGACCAAGTTGTTGGAAGCCGTTTTGAATAAGCGCTTACTACCAGTACATCTGCAAGTTTCAAGTACTCAAGTACTGAAGATGATAGGTCCTGTGATAAATACGTGATAAAAGGGATTAATAAGTGACTGGCTGAAGAAATGTGTTCAACGATTTTTCTATCATCGTATTATTTGGTCTCTCCTCGATTCTCATGACCTGTGGGGACAATATGTTACCACCATACAGTTTTATTTAAAACATTCAACACCTAAGAGTAAATAGGAGGCTAATATTAAAATTTATACGACAAACTTCTTTTGTGAGGATTTTGGACTGCATTCATCTGGATCAATATTCTAACGAGTTGTCGGCTTTTGTGAAGACAGTAACGAACTTTCGAAATGCGTAGCAGGGGAGGAATTTTTTGACATTTTAATTGCGGATTAAGTTAACGTTTTATTTAGAAGTGTCGAGAATATTTTTCTCGAACCGAAAATGATGCAAGCAAGCAAATCCTCTCGGGCGATCAGCTATGTAGGAATGGAATTAATATCCAAAATTTCGGAGACTAATTTGATTTTATCAGAGCGCAGGAACGCTGTTAATTGATACGAGTTTTTAAAAATATTCTTGTTAATTCTGTTATCACACAACTGATCGGCAAATGATAAATTATTCAAAGTAACAGTGTGATATTATTTTGTTAAATAATTGATAAACTTTTAAATTAAAAGAACTTTTTGTTCTAGCAGGCTTTCGTTTAATGTAATTTAAATTGAGTATAAATACCAGGAAAAGCCCAGATTACGGATCCCCAGTAAAATTGTGAGTACATGTGTAAGAAAGGAGGAGATCATAATTATATTCTTGATAAAATTATTTGCATATTTACATCGTGAACCGCAAAATCTTT
Organism: Zootermopsis nevadensis; assembly: GCF_977971745.1. Classification (NCBI taxonomy): domain Eukaryota; kingdom Metazoa; phylum Arthropoda; class Insecta; order Blattodea; family Termopsidae; genus Zootermopsis; species Zootermopsis nevadensis. The sequence continues at coordinate 5,816,680 of NW_028259151.1, read as the reverse complement.
CACACACAACCATTCTATCGAAAAACTAAACATGAAATACACTTAAATTTTTTCTGTGAGATACTTAGTCTCAGATGGATAAAAACCGAAAGAAGATAAATTATAATAATAAAAATATGTGGATCTGAGGATAAAAAAAGGATGGAGAAATTTTCCGAATGGAAACATCCAAAACTTACAGATACTTTGATTATTAAATAAGAAAATGTGGGATGGGTGAGAATGTAGTGGGGACAGATGAAATGTGCATTTCACAGAAAACATTTTTTGTTCGGAAGACCCCACTCAAGTGAGTAGCCCGATTCAAGAAATATAAAATTGGAACTGGTGCAAGGGAAACATTGTATGAGGGTGTGAATTGAATTCGTGTTTTCCAGAATACATTTAAATGCCAGGCTTGTGAATGTGGTAGCCTAATAAGACTTACAAGCCAGTAAAATGTTGATTTGCTGCGTAACCATCAGGTATCGAATTAAAATCTTCCGCATGAGAAACTGTGACAACATTTTGTGTTTTTGTTACGTAATTATATTTGCATGCATATATTTTACACATCGGCTTTGCAAATGTCAGGTGCAAAATTCAGAGCCGAAACCCCGCGTCAATGAATTTTCGTCCCGCGGATACCAACTTCGTCTTCGCTCTTTATCTGTTCAGCCGGGCAGTGCGCTAAATGGTTGAAGTGCGTTCAGCAGCGAGTGGAGTCACAGCTAACAATAATTTATTTGGCACACAATAAACATCACCAGCTCTGCAATAAACTTGAACGTTAACGCGAGCACAAGGTTTTTGGTTGGCATGCATTAGCATGAACCAACAGCACAGCGAAGCATAAATCTCGTCACAATGAGGACGGCGCTCCACAGTACAAAAATGTTCAACGCAGAAGTGGCTTAAGTGTTAGCGAACTCTCAGCAGACGCTTGTAATGATTCAACGGACGCAAGCAGGAGGACAGCTTTGAAACGATACCCAACACAAAAGAGTAAATGCCGGTTAAATGAACACGAGCTGTTCTTAGAACTACAATGACCCACAGATACGACTTCAGTTTCGAGACTTCAGATACGCTTCTAAAATATGAGCTCCATATTGGCTAAAAATTGGAAAGCTTCGGGTTCCATCAGACGCGAGGAAATTTTGACTAGCTCAGCGACTATCAGCTTCTCAAGAAAAACTCTGCTTTGTACTTTACATACATTTTATGTTTTTAATTTGGCAGTTCTGCGGTTGTACATATGTGAGAGATGAGGAATGCATACAAAATTAAAGTCGTAAATGAGAAAGTATGACACTTTTCTCCACCTAAGAGTATATGGAAGGATAATATTAAAATTAATCTCAAGGATTTTGCTACATGGTGCTGATTAGAAATTTCCGCTGTTTGGCTAAGGATCTCTGGTGTCTGAATTCATAACGCCGCTTCAACAGAAAAGTATCCGTCACGCAGTCGCTTAAATAAGCAAGCGCATTTTGCGACTGCATTGTCCCAGTCTTGCCCAAAAGCGGTTTGTACCCCAGTGAAATGGTGCGAGTTGGGTTGCCTGCATTCCGGCGGCTAAAGCCAAAATGCAGTTTGCGGTCCCCGGGGCGAGGGGAGGTGATGTTGTCTGGGTTATATTATCGCAGACAAGTGTCTCAGCGTTACTGCGCGCCACCTGAACGGCTTTCCCTACCTTTGCACGCCATACCAACCAAACATCACCGTCCCTGCCGCCATCATCATCATCACCACTAATATCGCAGGATATGGTCTGTAGGGATATGCACTGTGTAGTTGCTCTTATATGACAACAGAAAATATTTAAAAATGTTTCTATTGCGCCATAATGAATATTTCGAAGATGTCACTGAGGTGGTCTAATGTTAGAGAGGCGGTCGAAAGAACTGAGGGCGGAATTTGAACAGTCGTGATCGTGATCGTCTCGGTTTCTTAGTTTTACTTTGTCTTTCAATAAAGAAAAAAATATTTGTGTGTGTGTGTTTGAAACTAAGTAAATATCTGCCATACAAATATTAGACTATGTTCAATACAGACAAACAGTACATAAAACAGAGATAAAACTAATTTTGCCTTTAAAAAAATTATAAAATAAACGTCATCAAAATGCCTCCTCCTTAAGGGAAGTGTTAAGAAATTTAATCTAAGTCAAATTTCTTAATATTTATAGTCGCATACGCCATCTAAAACTCGTTTGTAACATAGGGATTCAAATTTCGTTTAAATAATAATAATAACAATAATAATCACCATCATAGCACTATTATATTATTATTATTGGCCTCTTTTGGCTGTTGCCAAGCTCTATAATAAATGAATTGAATTGAATTATTGTTGATGATGTTGTGTTTCTCCTGCCAATTCAGTCTGTCAACGTATCGACATCTTTAACAAGGAGTATATTTTGTTTAAGCATTTTATTTAGCCCATTTTCTTGTAATTAAAATTTACACTTAGGAAATTGTTGTATTTAAATATTTTCCTTCTGTCCATATTTTGGGTTTTTCATTTTGTATGTATTGTTTATAATTGAACTGATTTTAATTTATTATTGTATTACTTAGGAATATTATTTATCTCATTTTCTTGTCGATTATTATGCAATAAATGAATTGAATTATTATTATTAATATTGTACATTTGTATATTTAGTTCATTTGTTGTTTGTTTTTTTGTATTTTAATGCTTTACCTTTATTATTATTCATTTTATTTTGTACTTTTGTTAGTGCTTGGCTGTTGCCAAGCACTTAAATAAATGAATTGAATTATTATTATTAATATTGTACATTTGTATATTTAGTTCATTTGTTGTTTGTTTTTTTGTATTTTAATGCTTTACCTTTATTATTATTCATTTTATTTTGTACTTTTGTTAGTGCTTGGCTGTTGCCAAGCACTTAAATAAATGAATTGAATTATTATTATTAATATTGTACATTTGTATATTTAGTTCATTTGTTGTTTGTTTTTTTGTATTTAATGCTTTACCTTTATTATTATTCATTTTATTTTGTACTTTTGTTAGTGCTTGGCTGTTGCCAAGCACTTAAATAAATGAATTGAATTATTATTATTTTTACGTACCAGATAACAACGTTCATAAGACTGGGTCGAAATACTGATATTGATGCTTATTATGATTATCAGTAGCAGAAGCAACAGCACGTTAGGTGACTTGGAGTCAAAGACTACGTATTCTTAGCAACCGTAGTATTTACCGCATGGACACCATGATTATTTAGTCACAATCTGTCGGATTTGGGGGTTTTCGCGCGATGAGTCTGAAGAAGGGTCTTCTGGGTTGTTGCGCCGTAAGTCGAACGCAGAAGACGGCAACCTTCACATCTGTCGCCGAGAACTGACGGTGTCGTCATCAGTCCATGAACACATGAGTATATGGGCAGAACAGGCTAAATGGAGATATGCTTTTATTATTAAGGTACTATTCTTATATAGGCCTACATTTAACATTTGGATCTTTTGTGTAGGCCCAAGGTTACTTACACCTTTCGAGTCTCTTTTAATCGCTTACAAATACGAGGTAATTTTAATGCACGTGAATTACGTTAGCCGCATTATAAGTACTGATAATTACAAATCTTCCTTGTTTCTTTTCTTTTCTCCCTTCTCTGTGTTTGTGTGCACTGTCGGTCTATTGTGACTTTTAATTTTGTGTTCCATCTGTGTCCGTGCTTTACTCTCATGTGAAACAAACCAAGATAGGGAGAAACAGAGAAAATATGGCGGCAGGAACCGCAGGAACATGCATCACGGTTGCCACCACAGAGCACAAAGCTCCGGTCTGGACAGGGTCCGTCCCTGTAGGCCGTTAACTCTTGCAGGAGATAATGTGGCAAAGCTGCGAGCTTTAATTTTATCGTTTGGTCTCTTATCGCTGCTCAACTGCAAAGTTCCTCGCCGATTCTCTTGCGTCATATCCTGAATTGAATTATTGGTTTTTCAGTTCTCTTTTATCCACAGCTCCTATTCTGATGCTGTTGTATAATTTAATTCTCATATCCTCGCGGATCCATGCGAATGTTATCTGATTGAAATATGTATACAATTTAGCATTCAAATCTATTAGACAAGATTACGTACAGAGAACCAACTGAATAGGATCTACTTATGTCGAAACATGTAGTGGATTTAGAAAAAAAAGAGATTTAAATCATAAAACTTGAGTAGAAGGACGTTAACGTAACGAAGAACATGAAAGAGGGTGTTTTCCTTAAAATTTATCATTTTAATCATTAATCTAAGGAGCGCTATTCAACTTTTGAAAGCTTAATGCAGCTGGACTGCGTTACGTAAGTTCCCAACTCTCTAAATGACAGACTTCAAACTGTAGAATAATGACGACTACAATCGTGAATTTAAAAATGTTTAGAATCTAAGTTATTTTACAAAGATATAAGTTTCAAACTTATCCTTAATACTAATAAACGTTACTTATTTCGCTCGCATTTTTCTTCGTGTTGCTGAGAGACTAACTTTTTCAGTTGATCGAGAAGTAATCCACAAGCCGTAGCCTGCACTACTGTTTTTGGAGATAATTACTTTGAAAATGTAGTGACCTAAAACTTTATTTTTCACTGAGTGATAGTAATTATTTTTGTGACAATCGTTAAAAAGTGGTTAAGTAAGAGAAATCAAACTGAATCCTCTGACCTACTCCTGAAAAATTGCTGTGCTCTGTTATTATATATTAGTACTATTTATTAGACCACTAATAATCAGAATTTCGTATACATACACAAATAAACAGAAAAAACATCGCGGTTTGGTAACTTATAGTCTTATGTCATTTTCTCAGGGTAATTGGTCGTAGTTCTCGGGCATGAAATATTGTAGGAACCTCTAATCAAAAGAATGAATATTGCACGGTACAAAACGCGCACAGGGACTCTTTCTAGCATCAAGGAACCCCCTCTATCACGGCATAAACTGCAGTCTTCGTGAACTTCATTACCTGCTTACCTTTGTCCTTATTACTGACAAAACGATGCAGCTGACTTCATTCCGATGGTCCATTGGACAAGCCTTCGACCGCCTATGCTAACTGAGGTTAGTGATTCTTCGCGGTCATTCTGTCAAGAATTAAATAATAATACTCGTTCGTTTCGCCAGGCACATTATTCTTGTCACCACAGATTCTCGTCTAAATTCCATATGTCGTCTGTAACTCATTCCTGCATATTTTCAGTAGCTAACACAGCTATGTCAGTGCGATGGTCTGGAATGGATTTAATTGTTTCTCGACAAGATCTAATAGTGGGCGTGTGAACACACCAATAAACATTCGGTTTACGTAAAAAATGAACATCTAGGCCAGACGATTAACAGCTTTCCAAAATGTATTTATTAGCTAATAATATCGTTGGTGGGCACAGGTTTCTGAAATGACCATTCATTCATCGTGAATAAACGTAGACCTACATATCAATGCTTACAAATTTCAGGGTTTGTTACGAGTTAACTAACTATACTCTTTTATGAAACCAAACGTTCATTACCGTGTATACAACTTCTCCATAGTCCTTATTCCAAGCCAGGTGAATCCAATCTTCCGCCTCCAACAGCTTATCCCTAAGATTCGTTTTAATATTATTCTCCCATCTACGCCTACGTCTTCCAAGTAATCTCCTCCCTTCTGGTTTCCCAACTAAAATTCTGTATGCATTTATCATCTCCCCTTATCCGCTACATATCCAGCTCATCTCATTATTCTTGAATCGAACATTAATATTTGGCGTCAAATTGTACAAAACCTCATTAATCAGGTGTTTCCAGCCCCATGTCACTCAAATTCTCTTATTTCCAAATACTTCCCTAAGCATCCTGCTCTCACATATCCTAAGTCTTCATTCAAAAATTTCATCTGCCTTCGTTCCGTATTTTTCGGTTTTATTTACAATACACTTCAGCCCGCAGCGGCCGCTCAGTCTGACGCGTGCACCATTCTGGAGTAATCGAATACGTCCACTGGGATCGTGGTTTCTGGTTCCACTGGAGGCACGGATGTAAGCCTGCGTCACCACGTTCTGTTCATGTTATCGTCCTTGCGACGGGGCCGACCCCAGTCCGACGAATGGTACCGATTGTGTGAAACAATTTCTAGTCTCATAAGTTACGTATAAATTAGAACAGGACACAAGACCTTATTTATAAATTATAAAGACAGAAGTTGCATCTCCAAGATCATGGTTATCATGTGAGAGTACCCTGTTTCATCCAAAGTTTTAATTGTAGCTCCTGACATTGTGATAGTTGAGTCATAAAACGGGCTGAGTCACATTCTATTTCTGTCTGAATAGACCCCGTAATCTTTTTTTTAATAAGCAGTTCTTGGAAACTTAAATAATCATATTCTTATCTCATCATCATTATCTTATAATTTCCTGGATTTTGTATGATTATTTTCTTGAAAAATCACGTGATGTTTAAAGCAATGTTCAATTGAAACCAGATACAGATGTATTAAAATGCAAAACAGTGGAATGAAACACTCCAAGTGTTGTAAGAGTTTTAATTAAATCTTGTAAAATAGTCTTAAAGAGTAAGTACATGAAACACTTCTTTGAGTCGCGCACCCCATAATTATGCTTAGCCTATTTCGGCATTACAACAACTGAGAACGAATCCAGTTACAGAAGACTTCATGTTTTCACGGCAGAATTATTTCGTTCTGTGGTCTTAAGAACTGATACGCCGTATAATTGTGTGGTTAGGTATATACCATTTCTGAGGAACATTATTTATCCATCTTCGGAGTACACAGCACCGCATCCCAGAAGACCACAGTAAAAGTTTATTCTACTTGTAATTTCAAATAATAAAATTAAATAAATTATTTTTGGACAAACAATGGGTACCATTATGTTATAGCAATTTTCATGAGTCTACAGGCCCCTGACAAACTTCAATGTGTGGAGGTGTTTGACGACGCATGAGGTTACAAAAACGAAATGTTCGTATTGAGTACCAATTAAATGAAGAAAGTCTACAGTAGAGTTTGTAAAATCAAAATAACTGTTTCTACTCCTCTCCTTGGCTCAGACTTGACCCTAAATATTACTTAATTAAAAAATATTGTTACTTTAATCAGAACATCAACAAAACCATTAATCACTTAGCCAGACCGATTAAACTATTATCGGTTTAGCCGTTAGTCATTAAAGATTAGTGCAACAGGGGCATTACTAATCATGTACACTTTGCGTGCTTAAGCGAGTTCCACGGTCAATCGCTACTTCACCAGACGTGGAGCTTTGTTGGTGCTTGGTTTCGTGCATTTAGGAAGTTGCTTGCAAGCCAGGAGCAGAAGAGAGACGGGGAGTAGAATTTATACCCCTGACACCTCTTCATAATGAGGTGCGCTCCGAAATGGTTACATGTAGGTTTACCTACTATCGTCATTGGTGATAAACAGTTCAAATTCTTATATAATGTGCTAAATTAAGGGTTCTAAACATGCTTTTCGCCTGTCTTCTGTAAGGTCGCATTCAGTTTTGTAATATTATATTACATTGCCTATAATAAGTGTTTAATTTCAAATAATAACCAATTAAAATAACAAATCAAAAAATTTGTTAGGCTACGTAATGAATTACTGACATTTTGAATAAAAATTTACTTGGATATTATCCATCGTCTAGTAATAAAACGTAAAAAACGTAAAACGACGTTTCGGAGATGGGGCTCTATCTCTATCTCTATCCTGAAGACGGAGATAGAGCCCCATCTCCGAAACGTCGTTTTACGTTTTTTACGTTTTATTACTAGACGATGGATAATATCCAAGTAAATTTTTATTCAATTGACTCTTCACCATCGTCAAGAAGTTTTAGATTTGATATACTTAACAGGTATGGACCTGGTGTACTTTTTAAATACCTGAAGACGGAGATAGAGCCCCATCTCCGAAACGTCGTTTTACGTTTTTTACGTTGTATTACTATACGATGGATAATATCCAAGTAAATTTTTATTCAATTGACTCTTCACCATCGTCAAGAAGTTTTAGATTTGATACTGGCATTTTATTTGCGTTCGTAACAGAACGTAGCAAAAGTGCACCTGTTATTTTCGCCATTTCTGTCTGTTTCTCTGTGCCTAGAGTCGATAAGAAAAATTGAAGGACTGGACCAGTCCATGTTTTCGGATAGAGAATAGAGCTAATCAAAATACTCGCTAAGTGACCCTTGCTACGCAGTTGAGCTGAAGTTTGGAGGAAAGGCAGCGCGAAGACTAGGGGACTTGGCCCTTTCCTTAATAGCAGAATCAGCTTCAAAATAAGCCGAGTTGTAAATTTAAACATTTAAACAGAATATTACGATTTTAAATAAAGAGGAACTGCTGTAATAAAATATATGTAAGCTACTTTAATATAATGTGGATTAACACAATTTCGATGTGTGTAGACACCTATTTGTCTCAGGCTTAACGCGTTTTTGAATATTTGTAAACGACATTTTAAAGCAAATTTTTTTGTTGTGCTCTTATTGTAAGAGAGGCAATATTAAAATCAGCGACAACCAGGCACCCTACTGAAAAGCCGAACTTTTCAAAATAATACGCTTTGTATGTCTTCGTTGGTAAAGAGAAAACAAATGATTATATCTGCAGAGAGAATATTCTGTTTAGACGAGCTCATTTCGTGACAAATAATTTGTGTTTGTAGCCTACAGACATGTGTAGGCTTTAAACATTTTAAAATGGCTAAAATCACATTGCCTTAATACAAGCTTAAGTCTTGGGTTTTCTATCATTCTGGGCACATGTTATGACAGTATCTCAAATATTTTTTCAAGTTATCATTCACAAGTTGCCTTGTCATTCAAAGCCACAAGACATAATACAAGGCTCTGTTAATACCCAAGGCTCAATATTCAATCAATTGCTTTATCTCCTTGTCTCAATATCCATATGAAATCCAAATATAAATACCGGTGAACGAGTTTCACTACTCGGAGCAGAATCATTGAACAACCTTGATGTCTTAACCCTGGAATCGTCCAGAATGTCGTTAAAACTAAATATCAAGGTTGATAAAATTTTCGCCTTTTCCAATCTTTCCTCTATATTTGAAAGTGTCCAAGTTATTTCATTGTCCTCATGCCTTAACTTTCTTTAACATCATCATAAATGTTTCCAATTCAGTTTGCTTTACAGAGACCATAGACGAATGTACTTTACATACGAACTTACTTTATATTTATTGCAGATCAGTAAATAATTTTGTGAGGCACTGGTCGATTACATGAATGTACGAAATCGATTAATTGTTCAATTCAAAATCGAGGACATTTAAGTATCCGACGTCAGTTTCTTTTAAAAATATTACTTACAATATCCACACTGCCTCCACATTTGTATTCCTTATTACGAAACCAAATTTGTTGGCGATAATGCATTATTCGGCTACCCTGCAGCGTTCTCACATACACACTTCGTGACGTACGGCCTACATTTCGGATTTATCGGAAGTAAGATTTTCAAAAAGTTATGATGTTTGTAAAATTAATTTCTGTCATTGGCGTATTTGTCACAAAAATATCCACATGCGTGTGATAACAATGATCGTTGCAGTTGGCTGTTACTGAGACAGTGCGTGTTAGGTCCTCTTAATGTAGGCTATTGCAGGATTCGAGTTTCTTACAAAGGTGGAAGTTCGACTATGCCTTCCTCTCCAGCGGATTAAGAAGAACACTTTCCTATTCCGCGTTCCTGTGGGCCTATTGCTCTGATTGGCCAATCATCCTGTGTTCCCTGGCCACATTCTCCACCTAACCCAACAACATTATAACCCATCCTGTTTCAATCCTGAACATGGTAACAGAATCTTACTCCGAAACGTTAATATACCAAAAAGTCAGACGTCTAAACGATTTCGGAATTTCAGGAAAATCGATAATTTTGGTTTCTATGGGGACACACAGTTACAAAGACCTTGCAGATCGTCCGATGGGGTCTAAGGATCATTTACTGCGAGACCACAACAAACTCCAAACATTTTTTACAGCGTAAATCACTTAGATATTAAACCTCTTTAACAAATTGTTCTTTTTTTAAAATTCACAACGCTTGGGTGTACTCTTTCTCTCAGTTAAACAACTTTCTTAGAAAGAACATGGCATAAGAAACAGGATATGGCACACGACTTTCAACTACCTGCTTGAATCGAAAGCATCTGTAGCTGTCTTGCAGTAATTGCATTGTGTTGAACACTTAACAATTATGTTAAAATTAAGAGCACGGTTTTTCATGTCGTATCCTAAATATCAAAATTAGAATTCTATCTCTTTTGATTCAGGTTATTCGGTGTTCTTTACTTTAAGTAATTTACAACTCCTTTGATACTTCAAACGGCTTCTTCTCGTAATGTAGTCAGTATTTGACAGTCTGTGTAGCTCTGAGCAACTGTACACTTTAATTCAGGACGTCAGATTAAGAACTAGGATGCTGATAAACATTTGCGAATTTCGGCGAGGGAAATCAAACCGGATACTGAAATATTCTTCAAACAAAAACGGTGTCAGATATCTCATTAATTACTAATCTTGTTGGTAAAAACTATCTAACTATTATAATAATAACGTAGTAGCAATGTTAATAAATTACAATGAAGTGTCACTAACCTGACCATATCTAACCTTCTGGTCCTCGAGTCGATTTTGGTCCCCAACTGCTAAAGGTTAAGAACAAATGCTTTAAACGATCTATCTAAAGCCAATGAAAGATGATTGCTTAGCTGACAAAAATTGAAATAAAATAAGAATTTACATTACCGTGCTTAAAAGAATCTGCCACTGAATCCTTTCCTGGGCTAAATCAATTCAATACACATTTTCATACTATTTTTGTAACAGGCTATTTATTATAGACAGGCGTGTAATATACCTCGAAAATAGTCACCCTAATAGACCTATTATTCAATCAAAAGTAATTACGAATTATGAAGCTTTCCAGAATGCAAATGTCTTCTGCCTCCTTAAAACACACACAAAATCAACTAGCTAATAAATGCAAATCTATTTTATGTCCACCCAGACCAGATAAAGATAAAGTTGTCTTTAGTACTTAACAAAGCAACACGCCATTCAGGTGTATGTGGGAGTGGAGATACTAATGCATACGCGTGATAGGGAGGCAACATCGTGTCTGAGCATAATTTGTTGCACATCAGACGCTGAAGCAACGCGTCTGACCAGACTGAGGCGTCGCGAAGTCCGTCGGAGGACCTTCGTGGTTTTCTCAGTCAGACAAATGTCATAGGCCGTCGCCATTTCTAACTAAACCTCAACAGCTCGTCGTACGTAATTGTCCCCTCACTTCATACGAGTCTAAATATATCAAAGAGGTTTTATCGTAAGAACGCTCTTGTATTCTGGAGTTTCCCGTTTAGAATCTTGGCCAGGTCAATAACTTCATAATCAAACCACAAAAAATAAATAATTCCTACAGCCTTATGATCTACGTACTCAATAACTTTGTTTGTTTTCGTTGAGGTAGGTTATTTCCTGGGACGTAGTCCGCTTTTGTGCTGAGGTACCGTATCTCCTGCAGGACCCAGTGTTATTACTAGCTACTGAGCCATGTGAATTGGCTTCATGCTCTAAGTCAACAGACTGCCAAGACCGAACAATGCTTGATTATTTATTTTGCATGGTTAGTTCGCTTATAGACTACAGTATCGAAGCGAATCGGATATAATACACGTTTTAATTAGGACGTAACATGCTTCTGTCTGACTGTTATAATTAAAGCCCGTGGATTTCGGTTCCTTTTTAAAGCATTTTCCTCCGAGGGTTTAGCATGCAGTCCACGTTCTTCCCGACCAATCACTCGTTCCAAATAGCTGTGTCTTATCAGTGTAGTCAACGGTTGCATACATTTAGGAATTATGCAGTTGAAAACCTTGTGACTAATTAGCGCGATGCAATAATTATTATTGATAGAGTAACATATCGGCTTACCTTACGCATTTATAAATCTTATGAAAAACCAAAAAGGGCCCAACTTTTGGGAGATTTTAAAATGCAGATTCACCCTCTCTTCAGCTGATATACATTTGGAGGGGATTCTTTCGGACGCCTTAGGAAGCGCCAGCGTCATTCTGGTGCTTCTTAAGGCGTGGGGAAATTTAAAAATACTCACAATGTTAAGAACAGAAACTGTCGAATAGTCTCCAAAGTCGACAACACTGGCAAGATAAAGGTTATGAGTAAACAGACTTGGAACACGGAATGTGAGGGATCTTTTGAGCAGGGCCTAAGATGCTACTTCAATAGGAATGAGAAATATAGGAAGACCAAGAAGTCGATGGAAGCACCATTTTTTATATACTGAACTGGCTTGACGACACCAAATACACGCATCATAGAAAAAGTTAAGAATGTATCCAATCCATTCCCCACACAAGAAATTAGTTAAACTCCTATACAAACTACAAATAGTTCTATATTTTTCGCTCTCTATATGAAATAAATAGGCCAATAAATAATAATAATAATAATAACGCTTTCATAAAATAAAATTATATAATACATGTAATACATGTTAAAAACAAAATGTATCCCGGAAATAGCTGCTGTCCTATGTATCTTAGGGACAAGGTCTGTCTCGGGTACATGGAAGTACATACCCCATAAAGTGGTGAAGAGATGGGATAATAATAATAATAATAATTCCGAAACAATTAAGTAGAATTGCATAACAAAGGCAGTTATTAAATGTAAGAGTCGTATTAACAGCGAAATTTTCACAATAAAATAAAACAATACAGAGGAATAATACTTTCTACATTAGGATTATACCATATTAAGTCATCAAACTTTTATTAACTACAAGTCTAGATTAATTTATAGTAACATAATGGCGGTAATTTATACCCATATTAATGTAAATAAAAACAGCTTAAGTCTTTGCTAATCGAGTGCTGTCAAGTAAACCTACACAGAACGTAGTTCGGGAAATGACGGAGAAATGTTTTATGTGGTAATTAGTTTTGATTCTTTCATAATGACAGCCTCACTATATGCTTATATAGTTGTAACATTGCATGCCATATGAACTAAGCCTACGTCAGTTACATGCGATTCTACACATTACACTTGAACTGTAGCATAAGGTAGTAATTAATAAATAACCACACAGGAATTGCTGAATAATGCCATTATAATTGCATTCTAATCATAGTTATACATATTTAGACATTTGCTACGCTTCCAGACAAGAAGCCAGGAGACGATGAACCGTTAACGAAACAGCTAAATGACATTACATGCATTTCGTTGCTACACAGCACAGTTTATGCATCACTGGAAGTCATCGATTGTCTGCATACAATGAAGGATAATAAAGGTTAAATAGTACAACTGAGTTCCTTTATTGTGCTGAGGATTTGTTTCATGACAACCCCGATTGATTTCAGCAGGCCTATTTTGTTATGACTAGGGGCTCTCTCCCTGTTTCCTTCCCTTATCAACCCCGCAGTGGGGCCCCCATGATTCCCTCCCGGTTGCTCCTTCCCTATACCTGCCCACTTTGCTTCTCCTTCATCTCGTTTTTGGGATTTTGGGACGGAAGAAATCAGGGAAATTAACAGAAAATAATTTTAAAATGAAGTTAATACGTTGTTTCCATTAGCATATATATCGGCGTTGGTCGTCAGACGCTCTCAGAACGCATATAAATGGTATATTTTCAGAACCCGTTGCACGGTAAACTTCCTGTAAGTTACAAATCGATTGTAAAGGTTTCTGACCATGATGTATTGGTCCAGACTCAGTAATCCAGATTCCTGTAAGCTAATTTTTAACATTTCTGTGCACAGCGATTTGTTTTGGTCTTTACCTGAGAAAATATTTTCAACACAGACGACACACAATTCAAAGCTGTCACTGTCAAACACAGTTCTTGAAAGAATATTTGACTATTTATTGTACAAAGAACATCGAAATATACGTCTTTAAATATATATGTACATTATGCACAATACACTGCATTAGTACTTCTGTAAGAATAAAGAGTATCGTTCAATTTCAGTTCTCGCGATTATGTCTTAAAATCATCTATTGAAATAACTATATCCGTTACCAAGAACTATAATTTTATTCTCACTATGGATAACATAGAGTTTTTACATTAACGTGCTATGTAGTTATGACATATTATACTTGAATTAAATTGAATAATTTTATATATATATATATATAGTACTCTTCTATGACTTGGCTCAGTTCAATAGCAAGAAGTATTTACACACATTCAATATTTCTTATATCACTTTGCAGATGCCATAAATGCAGGCAAAAAATATGGAAGTAAATTAAAGTTTATAGACAAATATCTAACTAATATTGACTATTTGGCGTATCAACAAATATCTATATTTATATTGAGACATATATCGTATTTCAAACAATAAATTCAAAAAAATATAGAAATGTTAAGATCAACATTTATGTATTTTCGATATACGTTTATATATTCTTGCTTAGTATGTACATTGTTTAAGAAAATATTTTTAATTTTTTAATTTTAAAATCAGTGTGAATTTATTAACTTCTACCTGGAAGCTCGCGTATACGCCTGCAGTTTTATTCACGAACGAATCATGGAAAGAAATTTTCGATACAAACATAATAAATATGTGTTTACTTCTCACCATTCTAAATGTTATTAATTTGTAACTTTGGTTAAAATTAGTAAATATATTATTTCCACTAAGCGGACCTGTTGGCGTTTGAAACTTATGTAAATGTTCCTTGACTAGAGACCTGAATGCCCAACAGATTCAAATATTAGTCATTTAGTTTATCGCTAATTTATGCACTTCGATTACCAGAAATATGTAAATTATAGGCTTAATATTTATATGATGATGGCTCATTAACTGATTTGGATCAGGAAAATCCTTTAATATTTCATTTGTTTGATGACGATATATTGGGAAAGTGCACTGTCTCCATCTTCGAAAATGAAAGCTATATGTTATCAAAACCAAAATCATTACCATCGTCATCTTCGCCTCTGTGAGAACTTAAATCTCCCATTACTAGCGAATTGTTATCAGGGTAAACGGGATTTATGGACCAAACATCCAATTACTTCCTTTATTTACTGAATTCTGGAAGTGTATCCATTATGCATGACGTACGTAGTCGGAGTTCATATACAAACAGTCGTGTTCGCAGTTACTAGTAGCAGAACTCGCATTGTGGTAGGTTTATGTGATTAAAATTACTTTTATCATTTTATATTGTTATCGACAGAAGTACAAGCCACCGTAAAGTAACAAACAAATTTGATTGCAAATAAAACATTTCTGTACAACAGGCTGATTTGGAAGTATAATTCGATGCTTTTATTTTGACGTATTCTTCTCGAGAAGTTCGTTTGACTTGAATCTGAACTTAATCAGTTCGAACGCTGCCCACCGACTGGCTGGCATATATTTATCATGATTTTTCTCAGTCCCACCGGGCAAATATTATACATATCAAAAAAACCACTTTACAATTTGCATCCATTTTCACAGTCATGGAATCACGTTTTATTCTGAGCTGAAACACCTCTGTATTTGACACCGTCTCAAATAATACGATATAGAATCATATACGGATTTAAGGTTTTCACGGCGGTGAGTCTGAAGATGGCTGTCTTCTTATATAAATATATTCTCGCGTTCTGAATTTATTCATCAACTGCAGCACACAAGTTCAAGATCTATAGAAAAATTATATACATAAGTAATTCGTAATTAATCCCAAATTAACTTGATATTTTCACGTTGATGTTTGCATGTGTAACCCTGTACTATTACTTACAGCAATAGGCCTATAATTGTACTTATTGCCCACCTTGGACATTGCCAAACGTTTAGGCCTAATACAGATTTGTGAAAAAAAGGACACACATTTCTGTTAATACATGGACTAGGACACCAACGAGCCCGTTATATGGCAGCAAATTAGCTCTAAAGAGTAGACCAAACAAATAAATTAAGTTCAATTCATACGGGACATGACTCCAGGGCAGTGAACTCTCTCACGACTGACTGTTTATGGGTGCTCTCTGTCTACGAAAGTAAATGTTTTGAAGCCTCAAAAAATTGCCGTGAGATCTACATTTTACGTCACCTTACAACCATCTGAACAAAAATTCTTACGAATCTCAGCCTGGAGACTATAATTTTCTGTGTTTGTTAATACTTCTTCTGGAAAAAGAGTAAGGTAATGATGTATCTCTGCACGCCATATAGGCTTTTGGGGGGAGAGACAGGTGGTATAGCTCCCATTAATTTTTATCCTCGGCACTAGATAGTGGTGAGTGGTCAGCATCACGCCCCGGGAAAGGACCCCGGTACCCATTGGACAGAAGGCTGGGTGGGGCAGAGGCTAGAGACATAAAAATCTCTTTGCCCCTATCGGGGAACGAACACCGGTCGCCAGTTCCTATACTGACTCAACTACCCCGGCTGTTGCTGAAATAGTTTCTTAATCGAAAATAATCAAATCCTATGTAGAAATAAATCCTCGTTAATTAACCGGTAAATAATGAGTAAACATGCCTTTCCATTACCCATGATTCGATGCGATTTGCGTAACACATGTGTTGTAGTGTAATGATTGAACATTCCAACTTGTATTGCGTTAGATACGCCTAACTAATTCACTGTGTCATAATATGTTCATCATCGAAGCTGCACAGACTGTCTTACGAAAATATAATTTTGTTTAACGAATCCTTTTCCCGTACACTGAGCCTTTCTTTGAAAATATTAATGGCCTTCACTTCGAACTTCAAGCACAGTAGCTGAGGTTACGCCAGTACAGACTGGACATTAAAAGAATCTCAACTCTTTTTATGTAGACCCTAAATACTAAATTTGATCGAAATCCGTTAGTAGTTTTCGGGAATTGGTCATGCGGATTGGACAGTCAAACACAACCTTCTATATTTTCGCTCACGAGCTTATGTTCGGTTTATGTAAAAAAGCAGGTGCATTATCTGTGTGTCGACACTCTTTCATCATCACCTTAAGGTCTCCAGTTCGAGTCCTATTCCAAGTTTGCTCCTTGGTCCCTCAGAAACGTCGGGATAATGAGTAGTCCACAGCGAAACTGTCCCCTCTTGTACCATATTCGCCCTTAACATTCATCTTCGTCTTGTCGTTAGTACTAGCTGTGAAGCCATAAGAACGACAGAAGAGAATTTCCCTTGAAGTATGAACATTTGAATGCGCTTAGTTGTGCCAATGCACCGAAAATTTGGTCAGATGTTAGAGCGTGTTGCAATCCTGTTACGTTTACATCTGACCCGAACCGTCTGTCCCATCGAAACTCATGTTATAAAGTTACTTTTTTCCATTCCTTAGCGAACGTTTCGGTCTTAGATATGAAATAAATTTATGAGCTGTTTCAACTTCTTTTAGGTATCGGCGTAAAAACAAATAATGAATTAACTTTGGTCAAACTTCCTCATAGGACATCAAGAAACATTAATAGATGCAGAGCCTACTTCAGTACATTCATGTAGAACTAACGTAAAATTAAAACAATAAACGATATCATTACGACACTCCATACGTCATACCATTAACGTATTGCTTAAAATTTTTAATTAAAAACGACGTTGCGTAGGCTGGAATTTGCGTTTTCAGGTTAAACCTAATCCCTTGGGCTCAATCGCGTCTTTTATTAAATGTAGGATTATAGATACTGTCCACGAAGTTTGTCGTCACAAACCTTTAGATTTAATAAGAGACGTACCTGAAATTCAAATTGAAACACGTCATCGCACTTCAGAACACTTAGTATTCAAACAAATTTGAGCTTAGTGGCTGAAATGCTTTGCTTAGATGACAGTAAACCTATTAGTAGGCCTACCATATCGTAATATAACCAGACACGCGTTAATTGTTTTAAGTTCGTTATCTAAAAAGCGATAACGTACATGATTATAACTAAGACACAGAACGTTCTCCCGTTACAGAACTACAACTTCGTACATTAATGTTTTTTAGACTACACGGCAGATCAACCCAGAAGGCTCACAGCCGTGAGAACTTAAAATCTCACAATTTAATTAGACCAACTTCTGACACATTTACAAGAAAACAATATATACCAGGCTACACAATATTTATAGGTTCCTCTGTTAGACCTATTGTATTATTTGTACAATAAATTAATTGTTTCGCTCTAATGGTGATTAGTAACTAAACGCTTTGTTAAATACGTGCTTGAAAGTAAAGAGACAGGCATTTGTAAACGCCGAAACTCATACGCATTCATGTGTAAGTACGAAAAGTTTCTAAAAAGTAATAAGCATCTGTGAGAAACTAATCGTTTCTAAAGTCCATAAAATACTGTGTACCAACTTGATAATCTAGCAACCACAGTCTATCATTAAAATGATTTGCACTTACACACTACCTGTGGTAACAGCAACTAATCATTCCAAAGAAAACTGCAGCTCTTAAATGTGTAATTAATAACAAATAATTCACTCGTTTCAAATAAATTTTGTTGTCCAATCTAAACTTCATTCCCGCATAGACGTGAGCCTACTGTAATCTCACGGCATTAACCTAACTCATATGGACACGTTCCTTCGCAGTTTTTGACTGCACAAACAGTCTATTGCTAGACTGGCGGCCCTTTCGCGATGGTGGCTCTAATTTTCCGAATACCAATTAATGAATTAGTGGCTATTAACGCGTTGTGGGTCTCTCTC
Source organism: Zootermopsis nevadensis (assembly GCF_977971745.1). Lineage (NCBI taxonomy): Eukaryota > Metazoa > Arthropoda > Insecta > Blattodea > Termopsidae > Zootermopsis > Zootermopsis nevadensis. The sequence continues at coordinate 5,797,934 of NW_028259151.1, read as the reverse complement.
TCTCGGAAAGCCTGAAATCCTTGCAAATCTAGCCCAGGTAGTTTTACAGTAAGTCAAAACAAGACAGAAAGATTTCTCATCATCAGCAGTTTCTTTAACCACTGACACATTCTTTAGTGTTTACACTAGGCTAATCCGGCTAAAAACGTCCCTACTAAACATTGATCTTTGTACTCGGTAAAACTCCGTGGAGGACAGACTTCTTTAGACAATGCTAGTTAGTCATTAACCAAAAAATATTAATCTCCTTTATGGAACCAAAAATGTCATTAACATGTTCGCAAGTGTCCATCACTGATTTTCATTTATCCTGAGCCACGTGAATTTAATGAACATCCTTATAGACCTGTCTTATTTATGTAAGGTACATTTTAATATTATCTTCCCTTGTATCCTTAAGTCTTCCAAGTGGTCACGGGTAATCGTTTAAAAATCCAGCCCAAATATGCTAAATCCAAATGTTCGTGTAATTTCTACGTCAAATGACAATAGTTTCTCTGTACGCCTGTAGGCTCATACGTAATATGAAACTAATCCCGGTCTGTGACACGTAATAACTTTTCTCAAAAATCTGTTGTCTCCGCAGACAACGGATGATGGTAAATCAGGAATGGCAAGGTAGCAGTTGGCTCCAAAGTCGTCGACACCACATTTTGAACGACGTACTTTATAACTGGTTAAGAGACAGTTACACTGACGCAGAGTTAACGCATTCTGTGAATGATGTCGACAAGAAATTTAATATTAGAATATTTTATAGCCTTCCGTGTTCTCTTTAACGTAACGGGTTGTTTGTCCCAGACAACTTTTTAAATATAAGGTAAATTGATTGGGTCGAACTAATACGATCTGTACATTTTGAATTACGAAATACGTTTAAAATATTAATGTTTACATAAATGCTAATTGCAATTACAGTTTGGAGCTGATTGTATTAAACTATTCTTTAATAACTGACGAAGGATTTGAATTCTCTACCTCAGAATTTAAACGCTATGCACTAATAATTCTGTGTGTAACTTACCACCGACAATACTTTACCATTTAGTACGTAATAAGATTCATTAATGACAAAAGTGGGTGGCAGGATATTCGGATTTTAACTCTTTTTACTTTTCTGTGCCGCTGAGAGTGAGTCTGTATTGTTTTAAAACAGCAACAATATTGCATAGGCTTTATAAAGTTACTGTTGATTTCTACTAAATTAAAAAAAATCTGAAGTCTTGCAAAAGTGTCAATGTATCCTACACATTAAAATAGGCAATAGCCCACGAATAAGTTTTATTTATGACTTGGAGATTCGACCTCCTGTACTTTAGTGTATAAAGCTCTTTACTGAATGAATTAGGCCTATTTAAAACAACGTCGAATGTATGGATTTCGGTAATTTTTTAAGCTGGGGAAAACGATGTTTGGTGGCATGTATAGAGTAATGCATTTTAAGTAGAAGATACATAGAAACGTAGTTTTATTATTTCAATGTAAGCTGCTTCCTTTAATTCGACTGGAAGAATTGGACAAAATCACGAAAAATCTTTTGCGGGATAATTTGCCTAGGGATATAATCCAACGAGTTTTTGCATTGCTTATTGCTGCTTACGTACAAAAATCATTTTTTATGGGCCCAGATGCCTCTGTGATACCAAGAAATTTCCATGTTCAGAAGGAAGTGGAAACAAAACTTCCGTCCACAGGCTGTTGTCATGTTTGAGGTTAAGCCACGGCTTGGCAGTTCCTGCGCTATCATTTGCTTTCTGACCAATGTAAACAATTTATAAAAAAAATTAACAAAATAAAATAAAATAAAATAAAAGGTGGAGGGGAGACAAGAACAAACAACATGTTTGCCTAGTAAAATACTATTCTGTAAGTAGTGTATTTTCATCCATGTCTGTAAATGGTTTCTATTATTGTGGAATATATTAGCTTTATTTTATAATAAATGTCAATGCATTAACAGATTTGTAACATTGATTAGACCTACCCGGTAGAGTTATTTCGGTTGCTGAGGAGAATATTTGGGCCAGAGAGAGAGAGAGAGAGAGAGGCTGGAGAAAACTCCACAATGGGGAACTTCGTAATTTTCGCGCTTTACAAAATAAAGTAGAATAAGATGGGAAGTACATGTAGCATGCGTAAAAGAAATGAGAAATATGTATGCAGTTTTGGTTGGAAAAATCTTAGACGATCAGATAATTTTCTAGAACTGTACACAGGTGAGAGGATAATATTAAAACCGATCTTTGAAGAAAGAGGAATTAGAATGTGAAATTAAATTATCTGACTCGAGAGCCGTTTTTGAAGGGGGTAAGGAACGTTTTGACTATTGGAGTGAGTATTAGCTTCTCGAGGAGAATTCTGTTAGACTACGTAAGGTTTCTAAGTAACACCCCGGACGTCGCTTTGCATCGACGTCTGCTAGTGATGTCGGTATGAGTCTGTAGCAGACTCACGTTGCTACTCCGTTAGTTAGTTTACCCTCTCTCTTCGTCGAAACCACTTAAGAACGGGGATATCCCCCCTTCTTTAATATAAATATTAAGAATTCGATTAAGAACAATTAATAACATAAATATGTTTACTTCTCTAGTCTAAAATGATTTATTTTAATTTGATCGAATTCGGTGCTTAATGACCTACGTCTATCATTATTCCGCTTCGTAACAAAGCAATTCCTTCCCTTCAACTCAGTATTCGACAAACACGATCTCCAAATCCGACTGTTGAATGAATTTTGAGAACGTGCCAATGGTCAGCGTGAGATGACCCTGGAGTGCAGGCAGACTGAGAAAAGACTTACCGGAGGACGGTCTATCGGAATAGCGCGTGCAGTACACCCAGGCAGGCCACAGCAACTGAGGTGACCCAGGCGAAGTCCCAGTGGTCGAACCCCCCGTCGCCGAGGTTGGCGGCGAACTGGCCGCCGTAGCTGGTCCCTCTCTCGCCGCTGAAACACTGTCCCGTCCATCGGCCGGCAAAACCACCTTCGATAAATCCATCGGCAAACCACACGCATTGCTTCTGACCTTAGAGCCCACTTTTTCTGCACTCACACAATGTTTCCTACCAGAAACACTGCCCTTCTTCGAAGCTGGAGTAATTGCTGTTGACACATTTTGTAATCCCGCGCCGCTGGAACTACGTAAAGACAACACTGCTCCGTCACTAGAACTCTTTTTGAGATTTGGAATGTTATAAATTGTTGTTTGACGTCCGAAGTCGGGTTTTAAAATGTTGTCTATGCTAAATTTGAGCGCGTGCATCGAAACGTTGCTGTTAGCATTGTTCGATCTGGAGGCAGCGGATTGCGACCGGTTCAGATGAGAGCCTTGCTGCTGAGGTCTGTGTCCGTGTCTACTGAAAACATTGTCTCGAAGACCGGGCGAATGCTGGCGACGATGCACGAGATCTTCAGGTGACGAAGGGACGAATTTGACGGCGTTGGTGCTGGGTGGTACAGGCGACGTGATTGACGACGAAGTCGAATAACAATCGGTCATAAGAGAACATCGCGATATGGAGGATCTACTGCACGAGTCCGATGATTGTGACGCAGAGCACATCTCAGTCTTAGCGTCACTATCTTCATCATCATCATCATTTTCGGAATTCAGACGCACACTAGAGGACGACAAAGCTATGAGATGGTCTGTGATTGGCATAATCGGTGGTGGGGTCTCGCTTCCAACACTTAAGAGTTCATCTTCATCGTCGTTGTTGGAGCAGCATTCATCTTCATCGGAACACGACGCTCGAAGAACACGTTGAGCATTTATTGCACTAGGAGGTCCCGGTTCGTCTCCGCGCGACGCTGATACGTTCTCGTTAGTCTGGCGATTGAAGCTGTCCGAACTCGGAACTGCCGCTGGTGGTGGAGACGGTGGTTGCCGGCTACTGACGTCACTTCCGTCGCAACTGCTACTCGTTTCCTCTTCTGCTTGTCTCTTGTGTGGTTCGTGACGGTGATGATGTGAAGTGTGCAGGAGCAATGTTGTTGTGGCCATGGTTGATGCCCGAGCTGAAGGCCTACTGTCCAGTAAGTCCAATTTCAGACAAATAGCTGCTGCTACTTCGAGTTCTGTGTGCATTTGGTGGCATATCTCGTTAAAACTGTAACTTTTTCATGAAAATTCTTGTTATGCCTGTGCATATAGGATTTTAAGTGACGAGATTACCTTCATGATTTAGGCTTATTACACACGGGCACTGAGAAATATATAGGATCTACTGACAAGATAATTAAAATAATTATAATAAATAATAATCCTTACATATGTCTGTAACGAAAGTCCTGTGTTACGCCTTTGTCCAAATTTTTCCTGATTTCCAACTCTTTCTTTCTGTAATACGAGTTGTCTTGTCAGATATTTATTTTTATATTTCGTACATTTTTAAATACGTATGTAAAATTTGATTCTTACATTAAAATACGCCAACAAAATAAGACGTGCACTGTACATCTGTAATGTTGTTTCCGCAGGGAGTCTCCTGTCTCTCTCAAGCGTCGTATTTATAATCGGCGACTTCAGTTCATACAGACGCACACAGAAAAAAAAAATATCACAGTTCAATACGCCGTTAATTTTTTTTAAAATTTTTAATAAACAGTAATTAGACCTAAATTATCACTGCTGCAAAAATCGGTAGACTGCAGTCTGTCGTTTGAGATCACTGGTAACGTCTCTATCACAACCGCCACACAATTGAACTGCTTCAACGGCAGGTTCAATAATAAAAAAACAGGACAAATCACATCTCCTGAAACAAAACCGCACACCGCCAATGTTTTGTTTTGTTTCACGCAGAACTGAGGTTTCGAAGGGTTTTCCCCCCTATCGGTCCAACACGTCGTCCCCAGAAGTTCTCACATACACACACGGTTCGCTATTCATAACACGAGGGGGCACTGCATGTCACTGGGGTACTAAGTGGGAGGGGCCAACAGTGGGCGTGGTCACCGATCAACCAAATAGGAAGGGAGACTGGCATGAGTTGAGGGAGGGAGAATATTAACCAAACCCCCGGTTTCTGCCCTCTTCTCATGAAGAATACCACCTCTCTTTCCTCAGTTTCTTGTTAAAATTGTATCAGAGAAACTTTTCTGTTTTGTGTTAATGTGCGTTGCCGCTGTAAAACAGCTACGCGGCTTTCAGACAAGGCAAATCGATGCTCGTCCCCAAATTTGTGTCTTCGGAAAATATCTTGAACAGTCTACAGGCTGGGTCACACAGCTCCTAACATGTGATTGCTAGCAACATTTAATTACGTGTTTGTTAACACTGTTTATGCCTAATCGCACTCAGTTCTGCCTAAAAATGAAATGTCTTAGGCTCATAGATTAGCAAATAATAAAATATAATGGAATGCTTTTAGACCTAAGATTAGGCTGAGGAAAACTGCATAATGAGAAGATTAACTAAATTATAGGCCTACCTCGAACAAACTTTAGACTAGAATCAGGCCTACAAGGATAAATAATCATATAAAATGGACGGAACATCATTTGAGGCATTCAGACGTACATGAAAGAATGATATTAAAATAGATCTTAAGGAGATTGGACAGGAAAGCGTGCACCTCATTCATGAACAGGTTTTTCGGAAAACTATAATGAAACTTTGTGTTCTGTTAAAGCAGGAAGTTTCCTGACTAACTGGGTGACTCTTACGTACCGCTCCTTGTGTTTATCGAGTTAATTATGTAGTTAGTAGGCCCAATCGTAATTTATTCTGTTAAATAGGCTGAGACTTAGTGACAAACAAATATTTTATATCATCTTTTCAATAACCCACAAGTGCAAGCGATTATCACAACTTTGGAAATTAAATATAACACAGCTCAGGCCTAAATTTATTAACCCCATGGAATTTTGTTTCTGGGCTTAATGTGACAATTACGGAAGACTTGGAACAAATGACGTATGTATTAGACTTCACAACAATAGACTATATTAAATGTAATTTATGGAAGGTGTATTTGGGCTTAAAACATTATCCTATATGTGCTCTGTACATTTTAATTTAGAAGCTGAAGATGGCTGTCTTCTGGGTTGTTGAGCCGTGTAGTCTGGTAGAAGTTTACCGACGTTTCAGAGGTTCTTGCTGCCTCCATCATCAGGGCGTGGAAACCTCAAATTCTACTTTAAAAGTTATTTTCAGTTTGTTAGCCCTATAGACATTCCACCCCGTAGCTCTCTCTTCTCATCCCCCGCCAGTTTTCGGCTCAGTCAACCACAGGTTTCACCCAGAACACAGTCCTCTTCTGATTTTATGGTCAATTCGCAAGACCACCAATGGGAATCAACTTCGAATTGAACCACAGCAGGGAATAACTCACGTGAAATGCTGTGTAAGCTACGAGTACGCAGTAGGCAACACAACATTACATGTAGGCCTGGTCCCACAGTAAAATATGGTACAAATTTAATATCGAAAATTTGAAAGTCTTCCATCACTTCGAAATATAACTCAGGAAGTGCCTGTGTCTTAACTAAAGCTATTTAAAATAAGCTCACAAATAGCAAGTGACAGACATTAAGGAACACAGTAGGTCTATGCTACTTTTAAAATAAGTAGCAAGCCTATGCGTGTTTGAAATAATATATAAATATTTTTAATTTGCCTATTATAAAAAGTAATCTATAGTCATACTCTGTGTTTCGTAACAGTATCATGACATAGATTATGGAATTCTAACTAAAGAAGCCAATTAGGCTATAGACCCGTAGTTACATCATTGTTAATGTAAAAAGATGGAGAGTGTTCAGTGCTAAAGTTCATTTATTGGAGATTTAGGAATTATTCAATAACCAAACTTTGAATGACTACCACAAATTATATGTCGAGTTAAATGAAAATGCTACATATTTAAACTATTTTAAGTGAAATTACTGATATACGTTTTATTAGACGAGAACTTCCGTCTTCGAATTTCTCTAGCGGAACATTCGGTTGTTTCATCATGTAGAATTCGTATAAAAGTGTAAGGCCGATATTTATACACCTAACAGCTTTCCTCCTACGCATGGCCACACCATAAATACAGTGCATACAATCGTAAATTTGAAACCAATTGATACGTCCTGGCTAAAACAACGTAACAACGCCAAGCGCTTTGAGGTTTTCCCGAGACAAGGCGACTATCGCACTATAAAACAATAAAATCTGTTTGCCTGTTCTGTAGCAGTTGCCATGACAGTTGCTTTAAACTTTATCAGCGAACGCAATAAACCGCTGCTTCAGTCCAGCAGTTTCCCTGTTGATCTCCGTCCACCCTCAGCGCTGTGGAGTCCGGCGGGGCGATTTGTCGAAAGAGGCCTTCCGAAGCAAGGCCGGCAAAACATCGGTAGGTCCCGGGGAGCAGTAGTAGTTCGTCCAGCTAGCTCATTAATTTGTATCTTCTGCCATATTCTGGTACGAAACCGCCCAGAATTCTAAACATTAATGAACTAAGAAGATATCTTGTCGCGAAACGTTGGTATGAACGTACAATCTACATTTCGTTACAACAAAGACCGACAACTACAACTTCACCGCAATGAAAAATTTAAATACATACATTTCATGGCTCATAAATGTTATAAAATTTTCCCGGGCTGTCGTCCGCGTCAATGTTGAGTGAAATTTCAACATTTCTCATATTAGAGATGGGTTTTAACATAAACCTATTATTATTCAGAATGTGGGTAAGGCCAGATAGCCTTATATCGTCAGTAGGCTTCTGATATTTAGAAAACGCCTACTTTAAAGCAAAAGGCATACACTATAGCCCGCGTTTAATATCTGGTTTATTAGAACCTAAAATTTTCTGTTTGATTGTCTGTGTTTTAAATCGCCATTTTGTCTGAAAAAAATTCAAGATATTTCTAAAAAAATACACATGTACCTTGGTTAGTGGCTTCTTTTAACGAAACAATTAGTTTATTTCGTTAGGCTATGATCTGAAATTTGTAACAACAAACATTCACGATCTTGTAGGCCTGTGTGTTGATCCTACATTATTAGACCTCTAATTAGTGTGAAAAGAGTAGGCCTATTATGAAATAATCATTGTTTGTAATTATAAGTTTTTAAAATGCCAAAAGTAAAATCACCGAGACCTACCTAATGAATTCGACAGCAGGTCACAAAATTCTGTTTTATGACGGCGGTTAAAAAGGACAGGCAAATTTGTTGTAAATATTCAAATAAGTTTTATAGACGCTCTACCACTCGTCTAACACTTACATCATAGAACACTGGACATCATTCCAATAGAGAATGGAATTTTCTCCTTTAACGTCCTCTCAGAATTGTTTTGCACTAGGCGTAAGTGAGTTTTTTAAGATTTGCTCCACAATTACAGGCTTACGTGCATGAATGGTTTAATACCGAAATATCGTAATTCGACTTTAGCTCAGTCTGTGTATTTGAAAAGTTTGTAGTATTAAAAAGGGCATTAGAATCTTATTTTCAAGCACATATAGGCTAATGCAGCTTCTTATTGGCTTTGAATCGAGATTTGATCCGAGATTTCCATTTCCTCACTTTAAAAAATATATCAGAATAAATCTGGGATTAATTACTCTGACATTAAGAATTGCCTTCAAAATGGCAGAGAGATTACAGGTTTTCTCAGCGATGGAAAATGTGGATTGTGACGTCGTGCAACGTTTTGGAAGAATTTCATGAACCAGCTACCAGATCGCGCGGCGTCTAAACCCAAAGAACTACAATTTAGATATCATTTCCCTGTTGCTGAGTTGCACAAAACCAAACTTTGCTTAGAAATCAATGGTCGGTCTTGGCCTATTTTGTGTCTGTCCTACGCCAGGAAGTGACGTAACTGAAGAATGTAAAATACATTGCGCGTGTATCGAGAAGGCATAACCTGAATTCGACTATCAACTCCGTCCTTGGAAAAGTATTCTATTTCCTTACAGATATAAACGGATGGTATCTGCAAAAATTAGAAGAAAATGCCAGCTCCGTAGAAAAGTGTTTTGTAGTAGAGGAAGGGAGAATTGAGCCCCTCCAAGGGCAAGACAGAGAGAGCACTGCATTAATATTGACCAATCCCACACACTGGTTTCCGCCTACGAATTAAAATTGGGCGTGACTAATGTGTGACGTTTTCCCAGCCAATGAGAACGTCTGTTACATATTTCTCAACGTGTGTGGTCCGTTTTCATCATTCCTTTTATAACCTTTTTTTGTTTTGATTTCGTGATTCGCCTGAACAAACAAAGACGTACCGTGGCTCATCGGAAGTTTTACGCTTGGGCGTTCTGGTACGTACCAGGCCCACAGCGCACGTAGGCCCTCAACTGTTTCGTTGGAATTACTTCGGGACGTTTCATGGCTGGTGTAATTAGAAAAATGGACTCTGGGTCACAAAAGTATGATTCTCCATCATTGGTTTTACTTGGTCTGTCCGGTACTGTTACATAAATGCAGATCAGACTGGGAAATAAGAAATTAAGTGACGTTCTAAAGTAGGAAGGGAGGACTGATTTGTTTCAAGAGAAACTCCTTGACCAATAAATGATGATGGCATTTGTAGCTCTCAGCGAAAGAGCTCGTGAGTTTCACTTCAAGTGAATGTAAGCTCTTAATTATATGATACTTTAATTATTTACCATTTCAACGTCAGACAGCAGGCAGGCCTATATATTATATTTTACAAACCAAAATAATAATAGAGCATCAATTTATTAACCTGTTGGTTGTAGAACTCGGGACCTAGATTAACAAATTCTGTGCAGTGGAGGCTTCGTGAAAAGATGTGTTTGTTGCGTAACACAGGATTATGGCACTTCGGATTACACAATGAAAATTCTCGAAGAAGCCAAAAAGGGCAGTTACATGAGCACAACAGAAAAATTCCACAAATAAAATTGAGTTGTTTTAGGAGTTTGTTTAAGCGAAGTGAACCCAGACAGCAAGAACCCAACTTTTTAAATACTGATAAACTCCAATAATATCTAAAGACTGTTCTCTCCATCCACCTCCCTTCCCCTTCATCAACCTGGATCTACCACTCATCAACAACCAGCCCCTTCAGTTCAACTACAGCTTTCCTCCAGTATTCCACTCTACTTAAATAAGTAATCTGCTTAAAACACAGTTCATTACGTCATGAAATCAGCAACAGAAAATGTGTGTATTAGCAGTAATATCTGTTTCCTTCGAACACTTAAAGAGAACCACCTGAAGATGACCAGTTAAGATCGAAACATGTAGTGGTTACTTAAAAATATATTAAGACTATAATAAAAAATTATCGTGTAGACGGACTGTCAGTCTAACCCAGAATCTATGTTCTTCCATTTATGTAAAATAGGCCCACCAAATTTCATACCCATAAAAACCAACGGACAGGCCTAACATTACAATTCTTAATTATGGCGTTACATGGTTATAACAGAATTATCGGCAGGTTCATAGCCTTTTTTATCTTTTCAGTCGGGGTGGATTTCTAGGCCTACATTCCTTCTGACCTCAGTAGCTTAGAACATCAGTTAGACTTAATTAGAACGTGACAAAATGAAATTATCAGACGTCCAGCTAGGCATTTAACATTTAGGATACTAGGAACCATAAATATATGGTAAATAACACAAATAATAGGCCTGCAATCGTGTTGAAGAAAGGATGTTTATGAATTATTTCGAAAATCATATCATTTTAGGCCAAAGAAACAGAGGCCAGTTATCTTAAATAGACTTACATGGTCTAGCGGTTAGAACGCTGGCCTTGTAATCCTGGGGTCTCGGGTTCGATTCCCGGCGGTGCCCGAATTTATAACTTGTGTTGGGCAAGGCCGTGGTCTAGGAAGCACGGAGTTTTCCTCCGGGGGCTTCCCCGGTTTCTCCGTGGCATCCCAACAATTACTCCATTCACACACAGAAGAAGGCAATGGCAAACCACTTCTGGATCATCTGCCAAGAACGTATATGAACAGGTCCCAGTCCGAGAAAAGGATGGAAGGATCCTGTTCATATGGACCTGTCGTCAGACAGAACACTAAATAATGTAATAGTACCTACTGCATTTCAGTCCGCTCTGTGCAGGTCTCATTTTAACAAGTCTCAGAGCGTAGGCGGAGAACCCTTTGCAATTAGGCTGTACGTGGATACGAAATTCAAGATGACGGAAGGGAAACGGTAATTAAAAATCTACTGGAAAGGGTAAGTGACGGGTGAGTGGATTCTTGAGCCAGCAAAAGAGCTTTTTTTAAGAGAAGGGACGGACGAGGTACCTAATACACCGTGAGCCTACGCTGTCGTCAAATCGCAATTCTTATTCGATTTAACTTCGACACCTTTAAAACTGTACTCATACAAGGAGCAAATGACGGTTCTAGGCAGTAGGACCTATCACAGTCGTCACAAGGAAATGTTTTTCTCCGAGTTATTCGATTTTCCCCTGTCAATATTATTTTACCGCAGTTCCAAATTTAGCTACTCAATATCATGAGGGGGTTAGACAAAGGGGCCTGACGGCTGCTACAGTTCCTCTGCTCTATCGTAAAAATAAAAGAAATAGCCTGTCTTGGCATTTCTTTCCTGATGAAGCGAAAGTCTTCTTATTTTGATAAAAGAACATAAATTTCAGAGAATTGTTTTGAAATAAATAATTAAATCCAAAATAATTCAGAAGGCGTAGGTCTAAGTGATTGTTACAGGTAATTAGGCGCGCATAAAGAAACTTTTATTTTAAGAGGTCGATTATCAACAACTATAATCTTCCTACGACTTAAAATCTTCCACTTTTTATCTAATCACCATTTCGATAAGAGAGAAGTTTTTACAATCAATAGATTTAGTCTAACTTAAATCTTGAAAACAAATTTTGACGAGAAAATGTCTTATTTATGTCAAAATCTATTTATCTATGCAATTGTCAGGCTAATGATACAAATGAGAATCGTTGGTTTAAGGTCAGAGAATGTGGCTTAGAGGAACACATAAATGCATTCATAATTTTGGCATGGAAATAATCAGAATTGTGATTTAGTCTGGGCCCATCTCATGGAGATACGTTGCAAAGATTGTAGGAGGATGGAATTGACCCAGGTTCGTGTCCCACTCGGGGATTTTCTTTCAGTTAAAACAGACTTCTCTTCAGATCGTGTTGTTTTTGGCTACAATTATTTGAGAATTCTGAGAGCAAAGACCACTTAATGACAGAAAGGCAGAAAATGTTTTCGTCGACAGTGCAAAACGGAGAGAAGAAATTGTACCAATTATCATTCAGCCAACAAAATCATTGAAAAATGATCCCAGGACTAGTGTTCATCTGCCGCCTTCAAGTGATTTTGTTTTTACTGATTGGAAACACAGTCCAAATGATTCTTGTACCCAAATACATTAGGCTCTTACCTGTTGCTCAAACAGAGCTGCTTCTGCCATCTGTTGGGGAACAATGAAACTATGACAGTAACTGATCCTACGGAGTAAAAATGTATACCTGCAGTGACGGGAAACCCCTAACTGGCACATGCGCAATGACGTTCAATGTCACCATTTCGTAAGTCCGCTCGCATTACGCATTTTGTGATTCTCATAACAAATTTGGTGCAGAGTGAAAATCATGAAAGTGCATATTTTGAAATCATCCACTTACTTTTTGTTTGTCAAGTTCAAATATTCTTCTTTGAACTTTATTCGTAGAAAATTTTGTCTCGTCCCTGTAAGTGTGAGTCCAAATTTCACACCAGTGGAAAACAACGGGCAAAACAAACCTTGTTGCTTTGCCCTAGATGCAGATCTCTCTCTCTCTCTCTCTCTCTCTCTCTCTCTCTCTCTCTCTCTCTCTATATATATATATATATATATATATTTATTTATTTATTTATTAAGTGTTCTGTCTGACGACAGGTCCATATATATATATATATATATATATATATTATTGGAAACCAGTTGCAATATATCAGCTTGTGAAATTAATAAGAACATTAGCCCAAGTAATATTAAGCCTAAAATTTTGTCTCCACGTGTTACTCTTTTTTATTAATTTACTTTTTTAATTTGTAAATACGAAATAAGGTTTGTTATTTTCTGTACGTCATTGTCAACTGTCAGCCGGAAAAGTTGGTAGGCCTGATGCTTTAAACAAATTTAAATTAATTTAATCAAACCTTGCCCTCTTGCACTGTTCAACAAGATTTCTGTAACGTATTTTTTATGCTGAGTACGTAAATAAATACAGAATTTTTCTATCACCGGAAGTTTTTATTCGCAGACCAAACTAGTTTACTTGGAATTTAGATTATGCTACAGTCTCGTTCTCCTCATCTACTTGAATTTTATGTCTAGTTTGTTTATTGCAGGGGAGGGGTGAGTGTAGATGTCACCACTTATCGTAATTGAACCATGATGATATCTAGTTCAACGCCTTTAATTTTTTTTAAATTTTTGTTTTACACATATTTTTATGACACTGAGGTCACTTTAATTACGATATTGAAGAATGTTGGGATATGAAGGAGACGCCTTTTGAATTGCTAATGTAATAAACAATGTTGTCGATACGCCTGCTAACATAATCCTACTGCCAATTAAGTAAAGTTTCTTAATCTTTAGGTTTGTCTCCTCTCAGCTGTCGTCAGGATAACATTTACGTCCCGTACTTTGACGGTGTTGCATCTCCGAAGCGCAGCATCCAAATACAGAAGAAGACTTGCTGTGAAAATAATTTAAAGTGGTAATTATTTCGAACTTCGGCCCTACCTCCGCTGTAAACACGAGCAATTCTCCGCGTATGTTGAGCGACGGCTCAAATTAGCAACCTTTTTTTTATTAGAACAAAGACACGGGGACGAGAGTAGGCCTTCGTCTATGAGGGAAGAGTTCAAAGACGGAAAGAATGGGGCAAGAACGAGGGGTAGTCAGAACGTTCATTAGGAAAGTACAATTTCATCCCCAACTTGTAATAACTCCGTTTCGTCTGTTCCCAATCTGTCTTCTCTCCTTTGCCTTTTTATATGGCCTCCAGATACTCTGCTCTTAAGAGGCATTGCAAAGCGGGGACATTCCTTAAAGAAAAGAACAGTCTACGTCTCTTCAAATAAGACTGCAAAAGTCCTGATAATTTTAATGAAGCCTGTTGCTCGCACTTACACAAATAACAAACTCAAAGGAGTAGAGACTTTCTTGTCCTGCTCGTATAGCTAATGGCATCTAGGCTGGTTTAAAATGTCCGGCATCTCATGGAATCTGATGTTCAAAACCGTCTTCATAACAGCCTGTCACTAGCCTCTATTCTGACTCGAATGGCTCCAGTACTCACTCGTATTCTATTTTTAAGATTTGTTTTAAAATTATCCTCCATCTACGCTTAGGTCTCCTATCGTCATATTAAAAATTGTGTATATTTCTCTTAATGTCGATGCGTGCTACATGTCTCCCGGCCATCCAATCCTCCTCAGTTTCATTGTTCTAATAATACTTGGTGAAGATTTCTAATTGCGAAACGTCTTACTTTATGACTTATCGCCTCATCTGTTATGCCGTTCTTGTTCTCATCACATCGCTCACATTCATGACGAAATATTATTGCTCCTCGCGTCTGATGATCTGAATAAGTTCCGAATGTAGGATCTGTGAAGGTTTAGTCAAATAAGCATTCACATTTTATTTATTTATTTATTTACTTACAAATTCTTTTAGTTCCTTTATACGTTAGGTTAAGAGACTGCATATCTGCTCGTAAAACGTTCTGCAGAATTCCTGTAACTGAATTCTCGATCTATAGGCCATTGAAGACAGATTAACTGCAAAATAACCACAACGTAACACCAAATTATACTCGCAATGGGAATGCCACGGAAGGTCGCTTACGGATAATGCAAACAGTCCACTTTCCTGCTACCGGGTTTTTGTTTTAAAAATAATGAAACAAAATAACACCATAAAATTATTTTATATTTACTGCACCTAAAAAGATGCCGTTGTGTTTAGTTTGCAAAACTAATTAGTTCTAAGGTTAAATAAGATTTAGATCATAATAAAATTTTAGATTTTTTCAGTTGATATTCTGAATGTTCGAAACTGCGAAAGCCAAGTTTCTTATTCTTACGAAGAGGCAATTACTGTAATTTAAAGTGAAGGTATGCCGTTGAATCAATTTGTACTAAAACCACCAGAAAATACAGCAGAATATATATAAACATCTGACAATCAAATGTTTTAAAAGTTATAAAACAAAAGGAGTGTTAGAGAGTTTAAGTTATTAAAATCTAGAGAAAGTATAATTGAATTTTGTAACATTTCCTTTAATTACAAGTACATTGGAAATCAAGAACAACTGGGGACAGTCCATTTTTATTTTTTTGTTATATTTTTTTTTCCACTTATTATTAGATATTTGATTAAGCGTATTATTTGTCGTTAAAGGACAATACTTGCTGTTAGACAATAATGATTCCATATATCATTAACATCATCATCATGAATACCTGAAATATGAGACGATATATTTTTGTAGAATAATAAGCATTTCATTTCAGTGGTATAGTAATATCCCACTTCTAATACATTATGAATTTCCTAGCTTCAATAGAGTGAAATTGGCTAATTGTGACTTTTTGCGTAACACTTACTAGGGCCATTGATTCTGGGATGATAAGTGATGTTGTACCTGCAGAATATAAAGTTTACTTTAGCAATGATGTGAACAAAGTTCCAACAAACTCTGAAACTGCTTTGCGGAGGAGCTGTAAATTCGATGTTGTATTACTAGCAATGATTATCATTTGTATGAAGCAAATCAGCATCACTGAAGTTTTTGACGAGCTGTAATATCGGCTCAGGAACGTGCATTATTATGCTTTCTGTTATAATAGGCTTATAATAAAACAAAACAACTTTTTACATTACGCCATAATTCCTCCTTATAAGACATAAAACATGCAAATAATACATGGTAACAATATATAATATTATTTGTGTGTATAATACCTTCTTAAACCGTTATTTTTTATTATTATTATTATTTATTGTTCTGTCTGACGACAGGTCCATATGAACAGGATCCTTCCACTCTTTTCTCGGACTGGGACCTGTTCATATACGTTCTTGGCAGATGATCCAGAAGTGGTTTGCCATTGCCTTCTTCTCTGTGTGAATGGAGTAATTGTTGGGATGCCACGGAGGAAAACTCCGTATTGCCTAGACCACGGCCTTGCCCAACACAAGTTGTAATTTGTTTGCTATTAGCAGTGTATACAAGAACATGTGTTATTTGTATATAGTCTTTTGTGTTTTTGTGACAGTGGGGGCTGCATCAGAAGAACTGTTTGTAATCAAAACACTTCAGTTGCAAACAGGTCCATTTGCAATAGTAAATCACGTTTTCACCTGTGCTCATGACGTTATAATTATAGTTTATCCTTCGCAGTCTGATGGCCATTGAGAGCGCGGTCAATTTTGTGGGCCCTTGGTAATTGACGTTAGCATTAAACTTCACAAAGAGTTTTGCACATTTTACGTTGTCCTTAATTACAGAAAGTTGTAAAGGTGATCTTCCGCCAGAATTCGGAATATTTACGTCTGCACCTTTCTCCACCAAATGCATTGCTAATTCAGTATAGTTGCGTGAAAGTGCGTAATGAAGTGGAGTGAAGCCGTTTGCATCGCGCGGGTTCAGATTAGCACCTGCCTCTATTAAGCAGTTCAAGGCATCCAAGTTACCAAAATGCACTGCGACATGTAAAGGTGGCGGTTCGCTGCCTTCACTACTACAGAAATTGACATCAGCGCCTCTTTCAATTAAATACTTCACTGTCTGTAAGTTGTGCTTCGCAATTGCAAGTTGTAACGGACTTGTGCCTCGTTCAACATTGCTGCCATTAATATCCGCGTCCTGTTCCAGTAAGAAACCTATCATTTTCAAATGTGCCCCGTTAGTTGCGAAGTGCAAAGCAGTTACATAATTGGTGCAAGCATTTACGTCTGCTCCATTCATTACAAGATAACGAACTACTTCTAGATGGCCATAATCTGCAGCCTCCATTAGCGGAGTCCGGCCATTTGCGTTAGCTATCTCTAAATCATCGCCTCTTTCGACTAGAAATTCCGTTGCTCTCAGATTACCATGGCGAGCTGCTTTGTGTAGCGGAATTTCGTCTTCTCTATTCGTCTCGTTGACAGAGATTCCTTTACCTACTAAAAACGTCATAAGGTCTACATTATCAGCTTCAGCAACGAAGTGGAGAGCAGTTTCATTGTCCAAGCTGCGAACTTTAATATCAGCGCCTCTTTCAATGAAGTACTTCACTGTCTGTAAGTCGTTATTCTCAATTGGAAATTTTAATTTAATTTTGCCTCATTCAACATTGCTGCCATTAATATCCGCGCCCTGTTCCTTTAAGAAATTCATCACTTTAAAATGTGCCCCTTCAGTTGCCAAGTGCAAAGCAGTTTCATCATTCTTGCAAGCATTTACGTCTGCTCCCTTCATTGTAAGATAACGAACTACTTCTAAAGAGCCACCGGATGCAGCCTCCATCAGTGGAGTATGGCCAAATGCGTCAGCTGTCTCTAAACGAGCGCCTCTTTCGACTAGAAATTCCGTTGCTCTCAGATTACCACAGAAAGCTGCGTTGTGTAGCGGAGTATCGCCGTATTTATTCGTCACGTTGACAGACATTCCTTTATCTACTAATAACGTCATAATGCCTACAATACCACCTTGAGCAGCGAAGTGAAGAGCAGTTTTATCTTTGAAGCTGCGAACTTTAATATCAGCGCCTCTTTCCACTAGAAATTCCGTTGCTCTCAGATTACCATGGCGAGCTGCGTAGTGTAGCGGAGTTTTGCCGCGTTTAGTCGTTTCGTTGACAGACATTCCTGCATCTACTAATAACGTCATAATGTCTACTTTATTACGTACAGCAGCGAAGTGAAGAGCAGTTCTATTGTCGAAGCTGCGAACATTAATATCAGCGCCTCTTTCGACTAGAAATTCCGTTGCTCTCAGATTACCATAGCGAGCTGCTTTGTGTAGCGGAGTTTCGCCGCCTGTACTCGTTTCGTTGACAGACATTCCTTTATCTACTAATAACGTCATAATATCTACATTATCAGCTTCAGCAGCGAAGTGAAGAGCAGTTTCATTATTGAAGCTGCGAACTTTAATATCAGCGCCTTTTTCCACTAGAAATTTTGTTGCTCTCAGATTACCAAAGAAAGCTGCGAAGTGTAGCGGAGTAACGCCGTATTTATTCGTTTCGTTGACAGACATTCCTGCATCTACTAAAAACGTCATAAGGTCTACATTATCAGCTTTAGCAGCGAAGTGGAGAGCAGTTTCATTTTTGAAGCTGCGAACTTTAGTATCAGCGCCTCTTTCCCCTAGAAATTCCGTTGCTCTCAGATTACCAAGGCGAGCTGCGACGTGTAGCGGAGTTTCGCCGCCTCTACTCGTTTCGTTGACAGACATTCCTTTATCTACTAATAACGTCATAATGTCTACTTTATTACGTTCAGCAGCGAAGTGAAGAGCAGTTCTATTGTCGAAGCTGCGAACATTAATATCAGCGCCTCTTTCGACTAGAAATTCCGTTGCTCTCAGATTACCAAAGAAAGCTGCGTAGTGTAGCGGAGTTTTGCCACTTGTAGTCGTCTCGTTGACAGACATTCCTTTATCTACTAATAACGTCATAAGGTCTACAATACCACCTTGGGCAGCGCAGTGAAGAGCAGTTTCATTATTGAAACTGCGAAAATTAATATCAGCGCCTCTTTCGACTAGAAATTCCGTTGCTCTCAGATGACCATGGCGAGCTGCTTTGTGTAGCGGAGTTTCGCCGCCTGTACTCGTCTCGTTGACAGACATTCCTGCATCTACTAATAACGTCATAAGGTCTACAATACCACCTTGGGCAGCGCACTGAAGACCAGTTTCATTATTGAAACTGCGAAAATTAATATCAGCGCCTCTTTCGACTAGAAATTCCGTTGCTCTCAGATTACCATGGCGAGCTGCTTTGTGTAGCGGAGTTTCGCCGCCTGTACTCGTCTCGTTGACAGACATTCCTGCATCTACTAATAACGTCATAAGGTCTACATTATAAGCTTGAGCAGCGAAGTGAAGAGCACTTCTATTGTCGAAGCTGCGAACTTTAATATCAGCGCCTCTTTCCACTAGAAATTCCGTTGCTCTCAGATTACCACGGCGAGCTGCGTAGTGTAGCGGAGTTTTGCCGCGTTTAGTCGTTTCGTTGACAGACATTCCTTTATCTACTAATAACGTCATAATGTCTACTTTATTACGTTCAGCAGCGAAGTGAAGAGCAGTTTCATTAAAGAGGTTGCGAACATTAATATCAGCGCCTCTTTCCACTAGAAATTCTGTTGCTCTCAGATTACCACGGCGAGCTGCGTAGTGTAGCGGAGTTTCGCCGCCTGTACTCGTCTCGTTGACAGACATTCCTTTATCTATTAATAACGTCATAAGGTCTACATTATGAGCTTGAGCAGCGAAGTGAAGAGCAGTTCTATTGTCGAAGCTGCGAACATTAATATCAGCGCCTCTTTCCACTAGAAATTCCGTTGCTCTCAGATTACCATGGCGAGCTGCTTTGTGTAGCGGAGTTTTGCCGCGTTTAGTCGTTTCGTTGACAGACATTCCTTTATCTACTAATAACGTCATAATGTCTACTTTATTACGTTCAGCAGCGAAGTGAAGAGCAGTTTCATTTTTTAAGCTGCGAACATTAATATCAGCTCCTCTTTCAATTAAGAACTTCACTGTCTTTAAGTTGTAATACGCAATTGCAACTTCTAACGGACTTATGCCTAGTTCAACATTGCTGCCATTAATATCCGCGCCCTTTTCCAGTAAGAAATCCATCATGTCCAAATCTGCCTTTTCAGTTGCCAAGTGGAAAGCAGTGCCTTCATTGTTGCAAGCATTTACGTCTGCTCCCTTCATTGTAAGATAACGAACTACTTCTAAAGACTCACCAGATGCAGCCTCCATCAGCGGAGTCTGGCCTTCTGCATTAGTTATCTCTAAATGAGCGCCTCTTTCGACTAGAAATTCCGTTGCTCTCAGATTACCACGGAGAGCTGCGTAGTGTAGCGGAGTATCGCCGTTTCTATCCGACTCGTTGACAGAGATTCCTTTACCTACTAAAAACGTCATAAGCTCTACATTATCATCGTCAGCAGCGAAGTGGAGAGCAGTTTCACCATTGTTGCAAGCATTTACGTTTGCTCCCTTCATTGTAAGATAACGAACTACTTCTAGATGGCCACCAGATGCAGCCTCCATCAGCGGAGTCCGGCCATTTGTGTTAGCTACCTCTAAATCAGCGCCTCTTTTGACTAGAAATTCTGTTGCTCTCAGCCTACCACGGTAGGCTGCGTAGTGTAGCGGAGTTTCGCCGCTTGTACTCGTTTCGTTCACAGACATTCCTTTATCTACTAATAACGTCATAATGTCTACATTATCAGCTTCAACAGCGCAGTGAAGAGCAGTGTCATTGTTGAAGCCACGAACATTAATATCAGCGCCCCTTTCAATAAGAAGTCTTACAACTTTCTCTTGGCTGTACAATAAAGCTATGTGAAGAAGAGGTAATTTATGATATTTACTTTCAGGATCCGATACAACGGCATTAATATCAAAACCGGAGTTCATTATGAAGACCAACAAGTTTCTGTGTCCCTTCTCAGCACATTTGTACAGTGCTGCATGTCTCCACTTCTGGTCCTGGTAAAATTCAGGAAGCACATTATCGTCAGCGCCACCCTGTAACAAGCTGTCCACAGCCATCCATGATCTCGTTTTGGCAGCGTACCTCAGCGGTGTCCACTTAAGGACTCCATCTGATATGTTGGTGTCAACACCTGTGACTGACAATAATGTTTTTATAATTAAGCTATTATACGAAGCTGCCAAATGCAACGCAGTTCTACCACCGTTGTCTACGCTGTTCACATCTGTTTCCTCCCCCAGCAACTTATTGACAGCTTCCGGGTCATTGTTCAAAACAGCATCATGGAGTCCGATTTTATCTGCAAGCATCCTGTCGAAAATATTCCGTATTACCTCGTACCTTCGGTTGAAAAGAGTGTCTGAAATGAAACTGTCACACTTAGAAAAGTTCTCTGTAAACCATTTGGCAGAAAAATATTCAGCAAAACATCGATGGATAAAACTCGGCCTGCTTTCCGTAAAGTCAGTTATCATTCCACATTGATCTGCTTCTCCACTTTGAAAGAATTTCGTTGCTTTTTGCAAGTAGTTGGGAACTTCTGTATCACGGAGCCGACTGAGTTCGTCGCGGGAGAACAGCGACATTAACCCTGGAATCATGTGTTTCTTTACGTACTTCTGTCTCAACTGTTTTGGAATACGTTTTGAGCAATCCATATCGTTCTTCTCTTTCAAGTAAATATTACATTTCGTCTCCGTAAATTTCCTAAAGAGATCGAGTAAATTAAAGTTTTCTGGTAAATTAACCTTCCCACTTAAGCAGTAATTTTCAACTTCCTTCACAAAAGCTTCAGCTAACATCATTGTATGTAATGGAATGCCCGTAAATTTTCCATCTTCGTCGCTAAAGTTCTTTGAAGTCGACCTGAGCAGCTTTTCGGCGAAATTTCGCAGACTTCTTTGGTTCAGTTTTCCATTTGTTTTATTCCAGAACTGTTCCAAAAAAGTAATCTGATCCTGCCTCGTAAATGGCCGTAACGTAAAAGCAAATTTCATCAAGGTCTTCTCCAAATTTTTCTGGTAGGTGGAACGTGATGAAACCCAAATCTTCGAATCAATTTTATTCCTTATTTCTCTTATTAACTTCTCTACCTTACTACTGTAATCTGGACTTATTTCATCGAATCCATCCAATATTACAACTAAGTTCCCTGTCTGCTCCAACGCATGTAGGAATATTTTCTTTTCTAGTTCTAAATCTTTTTGTTCCTTCGAATGAGCGGCTTCCCACAGGAATTCCTTGCATTTGTCCATGCATTCTTCTTCAAATTTAGTACTTTCCAGTCTACTCGTGTGTTTATTTAGATTCAGTCTTAGCACCCACATCGAATGTTTCCACTTCCTTATTTCATGTTCCATATGGGAGAGAAACGTAGATTTTCCCATTCCTGGTTCAGCTGCAAGCAACATGGTGGAGCCATTGTGTTCCATTAAACTCTTGACGTCATACGACTCACATTTAGTTCTGTAAATATATTTGCGGATGACATCAATGTCACTACTCGAGTCTCTCCATACAAAGTAACGGTCTTCCCTATGAACCCAATGCACATTTTTGCAAAATATTTTCAGTTCCTTAAAGTTACTTTCTGGGTGTTTGTTTCCAAGAATAACGTATCTAACTTCCTCTGGGTTGACTGTTTGAGAAATATTATGATGCCCTATAGGTTTGTTGGAAGGGTCTACAATCTTAAAACCATAGTTTCTTGAAATTTCATCAAATATAAATTCATACACTTTCTCGCTGGTATGTAAGTACTCTTTCAGTTTGCTCGGTTCTAACCCAGTAATTGCAAACGTAATAGTGGTGTCTGCTGACTTCAGAATATAATCATACAAATACACATGATGCTCCAATATGCGTGAGACATAGCAACTGGGAGGATCAGACAACTTTCTGCCAATACACATTTTCCGTTTCCTGCTCAACAATAAGGACAAAGCTTGTGAGTTTATACTCTGCTTTATATCTTCAAGAGGGTCTTTACCTATCAGTGCCTCTAAAGGGACCTCCGTTCCTTGAAAATCAACAGTTTTTTCCAGTACAAGTTCCTGTGATTTGTTATCCAAGTCAAACAAATTGCAGTCATCTTCATACTCCGCGTATAAATTTTCCAGTTTCTGTTGAATTTGGGAAGCCAAATGTGGATGTTTATGTTGTGAAATTACAACACACTTTTTCTGATGAAGTTGCAATATGTCCGTAAGAATATCGGTCAAATTCTTATCATCATTGTCAGAGCCTTCCTCACAATCAATGACCAAGACAGAACTCCACTTGTAAGGCCAGAGTTTAAGAATTTCTTCACGTCGATCCAATAACGATTTTAAACTAATAAATAATGAATTTTCTTGACCTAAAGAATTGAGAGCCTGATATATTTTCAATTTGGATAAAGTTCCACAATTTTTTTTGGAAATGACGTTTAATAATTTGCTGCGTTGCAAGGCTTCAGACAGCGGTTGCATATGTTGTTCAGTGAAACGTATACCATATTCAATGGATTCTTGAACGTCTTTATCCGAAAATTCATTTATCTTCTCAATCCGATTCTGTTTTATATTTTGCCAGAAACGCGAACATTCACTGAGCCAAGGTACATTGCCACTTTTCTTCCACCACTGAGTCACACATTCCTCGAGCTCTTTGTAGATGGAATCTGTGCCTGAAGGTGATGTATGACAAGCTTCTTGAAATTCTTTCTTAATTAAATTTTCGAAGGTACTTTCATTTGACTGGCATTGAAATATTTTCACTTTCTGCAAGAATTCTTTGTAAAATAAAAAATTACAATTCCCCCTCTGCTTGATCAGTTGTCCTAAGTCATCTCTGCTCGGCTTAGAATTTAAATTTTTCAGCTTCTCTTTTATGGCTTTGTTTTTGTAGTTTCTATCAATATTCTCCTTTTCTTGCTTAATTTCATTATCTACATATACTCCCATATTCACCAGAAATTTCAGTTTCAGAAGAAAATTATAATAATTTGAGAGTTCTTCAAAAAAGTCGAAAATTTCTTTATCAGATTCCTCATCGAAAGTTACATATTTCCCTTCATTTGACCCTGAACTCAATATGCTCACTGGGTCTTTGTCGTCTCCAACTTCACAGTCGGTATCCAGCCTGGCATTAGTGTAAATTATAAACTCGAAGTCATCAAACGAACCACACAGTTTGAGATTACTGTCTTTAGAAACACCCTTTTTAATTTGACAGTACGATTCGAAATATTTGACCAAACTGAAATCTCCAGACAGATGTATGAGGCTGTTGCGCGTAATTGTAAGTTTGTTTTCCTTATGCTTAAGTTGTATGAAACACGTCTTATAAATATCTTGTCCTTTCAATCTGTACTTGAAGACCACGTCGTCAAAGGCCCCAGCGAAGTCGACGTTTGAAGCCAGATGGAATTCCTCCATCTTGTTGAGGCCCCGCGCGAAGAGGAACGAAGCCATTCTGATGCCGTACATCTGTCCGTGCAGTCCAACTGAACCAGATCTCTTTTTGTACTTGAGAAGAACTCCGTCGTGCAGGGTCGTGGCCGAGTTCTCCTGGTTGAAGAAAACGCAAATAAGTGACTTCACTTGAGAACAACGTGCACTTTAATAACTGTCTGGTTCATGAAACCGACTCAGTACATTATATTTATTCTTGACGTTCTTACAGTGTTAGTCAAGTCATCCTCCGACTTAATATATGGATCTATTTCACTGTCCACATGAGTCCGTCATTGAATTGCATACTGTGACACATGAATCGTTATGATCAAGGCTGTTTGCCGAATTTCGTAAAAAGTTAACTTATCTTTGGAGTAAAATTATTATCCCCAAGATTTAGGGTATCTTTTATTGCTTACAGTGCTTATACTTACTTATCTTTCTTCAAATTTATTCTCATTGTGTTTCATAATACGGATACTAGTACAAGTACATTAACAAGTAGTATAAATTTCTATTCTATTACAAGCCTATTTGGATTTCAGATACTGTAGGATTATTAGCTTACACTTATCTAAAATTAATAGGTAGTCACATCAAATGGCAATTGCATATTCTCAGACATAGTTTAGATAACAAATATAAAACCTGTTCTCTATTTAAGAGACAGTTAACTTTTGATATAGGCTATATCGTTGTTTAATTTATTTACTTTGCATTTGTCTGGCCTGCAGTCCAGAATTGATAACGTATCTAAAGACAAAAATACTTGAAAATTAACTTTGGCCCCAATACACTAACATTCTTGAATGACGAGTACTTTCCTTCTTATGAGGCTGGCGAGACGTGTAAATTAAAAACCTTAGAGATCAGTTTCTGGAGTAGTTTCCGACCAGATATAACTTCAAAGTTTCGCGTCATAAAAACCCGTTCAGTCTTAGTGAAAATAAACCATGGAAACGGACGGACAGGACCGTCTTGATATAAGATATGTGATAAGTGAGAGGCCAATGTTATCTTACGAAAGAATTAAGCTTGGGTTCGGAATAGATAATCCACATATCGATGTTAGTGTTCTCCATTATGACGAAGTGTGAACTTCTGGGAAGATACCAACATTTAGGAGGAACATACTGCCTTCATCTCCATGGATGGTGACGAAGGAAAAAACTTATTCTACATAAAGTGACCAATGAAATGGTAGTTTGTACGAGTTCTTAACCCTTTGGTGTGATAGAAACAACATATAGGCTTGTCCATATTTATTTGTCATTGTTGAGCCACTGGAATGAAAAATAACTGAATTTACATTGTTGCAGTAATTACATGAACATCATTGTATGAACAATAACCCTGGGTAGAATTTTGCCCCATACTAGAACAAAGTGCTCCTTTCGGAGCTCATTTCGTCTATCAACGTCATTCGGCAAAAAAGTGTAACGAAGACGGATCACAAAAATATGTAAGATCAATATCAACAAATCGACAAAAATGGTTACCTAGGAAACGCCATCTGTTTACTCGGCATACAATGAAAGGAAGGGTGGTAAAACACTTTTTAAAATATTGAGTAATAAACTAAAGTAACCAACCCGAATGGGGGGTTCAAACACTTGACGAACCCCCTTTCGGGGGGGTTCATTGCGTTTTAAAATCTTGAGTAAGACACTAAACTAACCCCCCGAAGTGTTTAAACCCCTTCCTGTCATTGTACTTATTGCCTAAATATAATTTAAAACAGAGACGTCATTTTTCGTAATCGTAATATATCAAATGAGCTCCTTTCGCCTATCAAGGTCATTCGGCAAAAAAGTGTAACGAAGACGGGTCACAAAAATGTGTAAGATCAATATCAACAAATCGACAACAATGGTTACCTAGGAAACGTCCTCTGTTTACTCGACATACAATGAAAGGAAGGGGGTTAAAACACTTGAACAACACCCCCCAAGGGGTTGCGTTTTAAAATCTTCAGTAAGAGTATGGGATTGCTCAAGTGTTTAAAATGCTACCAGTGGTCATGTGTTTAATAATTTAAATAGTTGATAACGTCTTCTTTCAATTTTCTTCATTTCTTAAATAGTTCTGATGTTTTAGTTCTTTACGTCGCTGTTCGGAGGCCAACTGTCAGTCAAATCTTCATTTTCAAGAATGCGATATGCTGCTTCTGGAGCAGTGATCATGCGACTGTATTGGTAGTTGGTGATCTCGTCGTTGAGAAGCGTCATATGTTTGATGACGTTACTTTTTGATAGACGACAAATCACAAATCTTTTTGCTACATATATCATTATTGTATGAGCCGGCGTAGCTGTCAGTGTAGTGACTAGCTACGAGCTTGGCGACTGGGGTTCGATCCCAGGCGAGGGCTGAGGATTTTTCCTCAAGCCTCTGCGTGCAGACTGGCTATGGGCCCCACCCAGCCTGCTGTCCGATGGGTACCGAGGTCCTTTCCCCGGGGAGTAAAGTGCGGCCGGGGCGTGATGCTGACCACTCACCCCCATCTAGTGCCGAAATGTCAAGAAAGAGAGGAGCTATACCCCACTCCCCCAAGCGCCTCTATGGCACGTACCGGGATAACTTTACTTTTTTATATCATTATTGTAGTTATTCCTTAGTTGCCTAGCTGATATCATCGCGCTGATGTGGCATAAGGAACACCTTTGGAATTTCAGTGTACTCTAAACAGCACTTCTTTCAATCTTACAATACGAATGAATTATTATGTGCGGTTACTCATTACTTTATTAACATGAAATATAACTGAAGTAGACGGACGTAAAATTATTCTGAATTACTAAATTACTAAAACTGTATCAAGATACACGATATAATAATAATAATAATAATATAATATATTTGGTTTAGAACTATATACAGAGATCTGTGGCCGCCTAACACCAGGTTTTCACGGCCACAGTCCTTACATACGTAGGACTATTAGCACTACTGCTTACTACAACTATTCACTAATGCTACTCTACATGACTATTCCTTAATCCCTAATACTATTTACATAACTCTTTCGTATTGTTCTCGTGCCTTTTACCCCAGTGGCAGTTCTAAATTCCTAATTTTGACCTGTCTTTTATATCTTACTTTGTACAGAAATTTCCCTACATCCCTGACCTCCGTGTCATTCGTAGTGCTTAAAGTTTTCTTGAAGGCCAACTCTTCACCAACGGTGAACCATTTGTTCCTCAGGAGCTGTTCCCTCCACCTCCCGGTTTCCGTACACTTTAATAGTATGTGAATCTCGCTTTCTGTCGCCCCACATAAAGGGCATATTTTTCTATCCATGCCCCCCCTCATCCCTCTCAGCTTCCAAATACCCGCTCTGAACCATGCCCATCCCTCCTTCTCCACCCTCGTATAACAAACAGTGTAACCCTGTCTACCCCACCCTGATTTCATCTCCCCGTACAACGCCAAAGATCTCTTTTCTCTAATTTTAGCAAAAACGTTCTGTCGTTCTATGGCGTTGCGTCTCTCCTTTGAAATTTCCCACGTCCTGCCCACGCTTCTTCCTTGCGGATCCTGCCAAATATACCCCAACCCTAATTTATCTAATTCCTCTTTTACTCCCTTAGCCCATCCACCAATTTTCAAGTTCATTACCTGCCAGTCGTAGCATCTCTTTACTAAATCCTCCCTGTCCATTTGCAAAATCCTTAACCAAAATTTTGTGACCAACCATAAAACCTTGCTCCTCCTGCTGTCTCTCCCCAGTTCCACCTCGGCTACCCCATTTGCTCCGACCCTTGGTATCCCTAGGACCTTCTTACAAAATCTCCCGTGGATTACATCAACTTCTTTCCATCCCTCCTCCAATCCCCATATTTCCGCCCCATACATCATACCATCTCGTATTCATTTTCTAAAATATTTATTCTCATATGTGGTATTCTGGCTAAGCACTTGTCTATCGCCACTAAGGGATACACGACATATTAAAGAAACCCATTTAAACTGTCTGTACGAATGTAAGATAATATTTATTATCATAAAGTATTACAGATAATGCTTATATCTATTCAATTGTTTAACAAAAGATGAACGGTATATTAAAAACCCATTTTAAAGTCTATGTCTATATGAATGTAAGATCATATTTATAATCATAAAAGATTATAGGTAAAGCTTATTATCAATCCAATTGTTTAACACTTCACATCGAGATAAGTAAACAATAACTTTGAAACTTATGAACTTATCACAAGATATCCTTTGGAATCGAGGAATTGTGACGCAAGGAATCTTTGGGTGAATCATGATCTATGACTGGCACAGCCAAAGTGTCCTGTGGTCACGTTCTGCATGTAGAATAATCTAGAAAGAAGTGTTTGCCATTCTTGGAATTCCAATGAAATAAATGTCTTACACTGGTAGGCCTTTAGTTGTTACGAAAGATAAGATTTATGTTACAAATATACGAGATACGTAGATACAGCTGGGTAGTGACTTGCCAGTTCACAAATATTACACATTTCATATATATATTGGAAAGTACGCTTAGGACGCAATACGAATTAACAAAGTATTTGCATGAATTGGTGGCATGTATAACAACAAGACAGACACGTTTTCTTTTCTTAGTTCTTGTTGTTAAAAATTTGTGATTTGTCGTCTCTATTAAAAAATGACGTCATCAAACAAATGACGCTTCTCAACGACGAGATCATCAACTACGAAGACGGTCGCATAATCACTGCTCCAGAAACAGCACATCGCATTCCTGAAAATTAAGATTTGACTGACAGTTGGCCTCCGAACAGCGACGTAAAGAACTAAAACATCAGAACTATTTAAGAAATGAAGAAATGTGAAAGGAGACGTTATCAACTGTTTGAAGTACCAGCACCGACAAAGTGAACTGATACTAATAATACTAAACATTCAAGTCATACTACTCAATCGATATATTACGATTACGAGAACTATTACGAAAATTGACGTCTCTGTATTTAAATTATATTTAGGAAATTAATACAATGAATAGAAGGGATTAAAACACTTGAGTATGAGGGGTCAGTTAAGAGGGGGTTAGTTTAATGTCTTACTCAAGATTTTAAAACGCAAGCAAGAGAGACATAAATTTAATTTAAATACAGAGACGTATTTACGTCAAATTCTCGTGATCCGTGGTTCCACTGCCAACTTTTTCACTTAGATCTTGATTGTTAGCGAGAATTTGTAGAACAGCTTTATAGCAAATACTGAGAACATCCAGAGCCTTCTAGAAAATAAACATTCAAATATGTAGTATGTATTACGGGACTTTTCGAAGTGTTTCCTGGTCAATGTTGGCAAGTCTCTTTTCTCAGTTCCTCCAAACTTCCCGAGTTATTATAACAAATTCTTTGTTTCAGAAATTCCCATGCATAAATAACTGGAATGGTAATGTATGACCACGTCCAGTTCCAACAATGTGCCTGCAGAATAATTTTTGCAATAAAACAGTTTATTTCGCAGTTTGGGCTAAGGCCCCATTACGGAGCGGTACTTTTCATTTTGTTCCAACAGAGAAATGAAATGACGAAAAATATTCTGGTACCGTTAATTGTCTCTCTAAACCCTCGAAAATCTTCCGAAGCATTGTTACAAGTCGGTGCATTGTTGTCTTATTTGTTTGTGAGTATACGCATTGCAAAATGTTTCAGGAAGATGAGAAAAAGAGAAAGGACACACGTTCTTCTCGTGAATACGCCATGTTTGCATCTGCACAACTTTCGCGCAACTTTTGTGAGCAGCGTCCTAGTGACCAGTAACCACTGGAGACACTGGAAATGTCTGTTATACTTGGTTAGATCATATTTTGGTATAATTTCTTATTCCGGAGCACGGCAATTTTGTTGGGTTACATTTAATTTGGTGCACAATATAATTCACTATTTCATGTTAATGTGAACGGTTTCATTATTATTATTATAATTTCCGACATTTTATTTTCACACAATTTCTCCATTAACTGAAAGTTATAACCTTGACAAGAAACCCTTTACATCCCCACAAGAAACTATAATATCGACAGCTGAATCTCCAGTTAGTCTACTTTGTGTTAATTTTAACGTCGCAAAGTCACTTCCTATGAAAATGGCTTATATTTCTTGAATCCCCATGACATTCAATCTGTAACGTTCCCTATGAAACTTAAACATGGGCATAAATGAGAGTTTAAAGAATTGCAGATCTTACCTCTCCTCCGTTTGGGCCCGGATTCAGTTCAACACAGCCGATAACAAGGAGCGAAGCCAATAGAAAACAGCTGAACCACCTGAAACTGTCATTGTCGCGTTTTCTACCAGCGAAACTTTCCATAATCACGCACTTCCCTGGTCTTCCGCCACTCCACCGGCCAATTGCGGCCCTCCATTGTTCGGTAGTTTCCCCCATGGCGCAAGCGGTTACTTAGTTTTACTCAGACACCAACTTTGATGTTTAAAACAAATTTCGATTTACTACAGTTTGTATCGTCGCCTGTTTCGTAGTGTTTTATTTTATTTTGATGGAAACTTAAGGCATCTCACAAAAATATAATTCATTTATGAAAATGAGATGTAATTAAACAAATAATTGCCACGTCTTTTAGAAATATGTACAATTAAGAAGTTTGTCTAAGTAACATTGAACTATTTTTGAGGGTGTAATTAATACTTAAGTTTATGAAGATTCAGTTGATATCTGACATATGTATCAAAGACGTATTTGATTTTAAAATAATTTCAGACATGTAATAAACGCTGTAAGGAATTTGTGTTCAGTAACGGTAAATGCCATTTTAATAAAAAACTATCGATTTTCAAGTCTTGGTTGTGTAACTTCCAGAACGCGTACATTTTCTATTCTAGCGCAGTAATAAGAGCACGAACAGAAACCTTATTGGTATGATAATAATGAAATTGTCAATATTCACTAACACAATTATCCTCTTTTCTGTAGCGAAAAGCAAATTTTATTCCCTTTTTTCAAAAGAGCTGTTATATGTTCACACCATAACAAAACCAGTTGTTCAGTTCAGTATTTTAAATAACGACAATCGACAAGAGGAATTGTCTCTTTAAGTAAAACAAACGCAGTCCCTTCACCTAAATCTTCTGGAGTGATCGGTTATGGTATTTGCGACTGGGGCGCAGTTACAAATAGGCTTACACTTATCTTCATAGAGATATGATAAAGCTGTCATTTTATGTTGAGCGTCTTGCGATATGAAGTTGTTTGTTACAGATAACTTCTGTATCTCTTACCACTTATCTAGACGAGTGGGCTTCCAGGTACAAGTTAACTTAAGATTTGGAATTCCACTTTGAATGTGAAATAGACGTTAAAATTCCCGTAATGATCTTGTCGATGTGGTTCATATTCTTTGTGACGTTTGTTTCTAATGAAAATGGACATCACTTATTGACATTCTGTATTCACATGGGCACGTTTTGTAAAGAGTTTTAGATTCTATGCGTATCTTCTGAATTACATTCCTCGATACGCATGAAGGAGGTTCGACGCTGGTAAAAGGATTTAAAGTTTGATCGCGTATGGGATATTGATGCTCGTCATGATACTGAAATAAACCCGCGGATAGCCAAAGCGCGTATAATGAGAGTCTTCCGTACTCGTCGTCTCATTCACCTTCTTACTTAGAATAACTTTTCACACCATAATCATAGGCAGAGACAAAACAGCTGGATGATATATGAATACTTGCCTTTTTTAGAAATAGATATAAAAATAACTTTCCTGTTTGCATCATCCGTGCGTTTCCCTAGACTCTCCACAAGTACTAAATAAAACAACAAATTCTTCCCAGTTCCTTTCGATTCACCATAGAACTTACAAACCTCGAAATTGATAGAATCTATGAAACAAATAAAAGACTTGCAAACTGCGATATTAATTCTTATAAATGAAAAACACAAACGATGGAAATTAAAGCAAAATTTCATTTAAATTCGTGCATTAGAATCCTTGGAAAATTAATTTTCAGGCTTCTTTGCTGGTTATGAAATTCCACGTCATTTGCGGAACCGAATAATTTAGTGCCACGTTAGGAAGAGCTACGTGAAACTTCCCATCAATGTTTTTTTGATTTGACGGCGATAACAGCAAACGCTTGGTTAATAATACAAATTATAAAACTCCTCGATAGACCTAAGCAATTTTCTCCATCTTCCTGCTATTTTCTTCTCTCGTAAGTGTAAATATTCTCAGCGTTATTGTCTCCAACACACTAAAAAAATGTTCCCTCCTGCGTGTGAGAGGCCAAGTCACACTCAAGATAGACAACAGGTATAGTGGCAACTGCAATTATGAAGATTTCTGTTTTCTGGGTTGTTGCGTAGTGTAGTCTGGTAGATGTCCATCAATGAATCATCGCCCTGATTACAGAGGCTGCATGACCTCTGAAATGTTGGTAAACATCTAACAGACTACACGGCGCAACAACCCAGAAGACGGAAATCTTCAGACTCACGGCTGTAAAAACCTCAAATTTTACAACTGAAATTATTTTATGAACCACGTCCATCGCACGACGTGGCTAAATGTCGAAAGCGAATGTTATAAACTACAAAGTAAGAATAATATCATTTTAAGTAAATACGTACATTTAAATATTAGAGAAATAATCTTAATTATGAAATAACAGTGGAGTCAAATTTGAACAATATTTACATATTTAATGTTATTTAAGAAAGTATAGGAAATGTATGTATGTGTATGACTAATCGACTAACAAATTAAGTACTTTAGTACAAACTTACGTACACAGTTTCCGAATTGTGATCTTTTATTCTTTGCTCAATGAACTATATATTTTCTTCGGCCGATGTACCCTATGGCGCCATCCATGCGAAGTTCACAGACTAGCAACTGCTGTTTAACAATTGCTGTCGACTATAGCAACGACTTTTGGCTTAGCAAAATCCTCTCTCCACTGCAGACCTCAAAAATATAAGATTCTGCTATTTGGCAGTCGTACATTTCGTGGCCTTTTTGCCAGAATATGGATGTGAGTCCTTGACTTCCTATAGGACTTAAGCCCCGCCAAAGCAGCCCATTTATAATTCGAATAATGTGGCTGAAAAAGACAGCGATAAGACGAGTCAGACCTGAGTTTTACGTCGGATTCCTTGAGAAAACAAGCCCTGAACTTTGTCCTATGAACTAATCATGAGGAATAAAAGTGTTGCTTCTGGGGGATAGAAACATCTCTGCACTTTAAAGTGGGCCACTGAAAGGCAAATGTATTTATAGGAATCACACAGATGACGACAAAGTTATTCAACCAGAAATAAATATCCGAAAAATCAAACAAAAGAATCAATTTACTTATGGTAAGAAGGAGAAGAAGAAATAAGAAACCCCGAAAAGTGTACATGAAAGGTGAGCAGGGCTAATGCTGTTCAGCTGTGACTTCTCCTGAGGCGATTTCAATCTGTGTGGTCCAGTCCAGTAGCAAATCCGCCTGAGTAATGGCTCGCACTAATGAGCTCGGATGAATGCCTGCTTGTTTCCCCCTCTGCTGCACACAAAAACATTTTCCTGCAATCTCCACCGTGTTCTGTCATTGGCTGGTCCTGATATGATCATTACGTGCTCCTTTTACCGATGTCGTACCAACTTGCCGTGAGAAGCCATTCAATTATTTCGGGCAATCCAGGACAAACACAACGGCCCCAATACAATCCTTAAAGGCACAGAAGGTAGAAGTTGACCGAACTCTCGGAGCTTGTTCCAGTAGTTTACGTTTCCACCGGTAGATGGTAATGTATAGTTCATTTGAAGGCAGCAGTTATCGGACCACAATGTACGATATTCAATGTGGCAGCCATCTTCACCGTAATAAAGTGGAGAATTTTTGACTAGCTGAGCTACTATTATCCTTTCAAGAAGGGCTCTGCCCATGGACTTAGTTAATATTCGTTTCGACTGAAATCATGGTCTGGTCACTACACAAATATAATTTAAGTAGGAATAATCGCTGAATATTTTCCTCGATTTGCGATCTAATAGTCGTAGTCCAGACGTGCAAACCTAATATACCCGCTTCCGGTCATCGACATATGAAATCCTCCAACATCGGGCACACGACGTGCCTAAAGTGAACGCACAATACGGAGTCCATTTTAAATGTTTCGTCGAGAAGCGTATGCCTACGTAGTGATGTTTTTTTTAGTGCATGTTTTCAAGAAGTCTCGAGCGAGTTCGATCTTGGTGTGTGATGTTCCGATACACGCTTAATCCTACGGTACACGAAGTCCAAGACAAACTTACAACTTACTCAAAAAAGAACTGTAATAAAGAACTTGTATGATTTGAGGTTTTCACAGCGGTGAGTCTGAAGATTTCTGTCTTCTAGGTTGTTGCGCCGTGTAGTCTGGTCGATGCTAACCAAAGTTTCCGATGAATCGCCCTGATGACGGAGGCAGTATATCCTCTGAAACGTTAACATCGACCAGACTACACAGCGCAACAACCCAGAAGACAGAAATCTTGAATAAAGAACTTGCTATATAACCAAATATGAAAGGTATTTGCACCACAGATTTGAACACAAGTTATAAAGAGAAGCTGACTTGACACAAGGGGCAAACACGGTATTTTCCCCGATATCAAACTGCATATATTCGAAAGAGGTAATAATTTTTTGTGAAGGTATGCAAAACAAACACTTTCCTACAAAAAAATACAATTGCTTCCGAAATTGATTTCTAACTTACAAACATGGGAGGTCAGATTCTCTGTAATGCGTTTTCGGTATCAATTTAGAAAGAATAAATGACACTTTATGCTCTCTGATTGCTGTTGCTTGGTAGTGATGTTCAGACTTCGAATCTTTCAAATTTATGACAGGGCCTCACAGACTATAGACCATATTGTTTACTGCGTTTTACAGGCCTATGATATCTTCCAACAACGTAAATACTAAATCATTTTCATGTCTGTAACTATTCACGCAATAAGAAACGTTTGGACAGAGGCGTTACTGCGTCTTAAGGAGACCGATACAGAGGGAAACATCAGTGGATAATTCCTATGAGGTCTCTGAGACAATATCCAAGAAATCTTTCTGCTGACGGCATTTCTGAAGCGAGGCCTCGGATGATTCCGAAGGGGAAAGCGGTCCATCCCCACCATTTTATCGAAGCAATAGAAACCCAATAGGCCTGAATAATGGTACAAATTTACTCTCCCCAAATTTAAAATATCACTCACGTGTCGGATAAGTCTAGGTCGCATGTTAGCGGGAACAGCCCTCCGTGCGTTCTTTGGATGACTACAGTCTTAAGGAATGATTAATACACAATTTAGTTCTTCGCATCTGCTGGATTACTCTTTTACTTGCCTACAAAATGGTCGACAAGGAAAGAAAAATGTATTTCTGTTGCTTGCATACGAATCATACAGCATTCGAAGAGGTCTCAGTAGACTCAGCATGTATATCCGTCATAGAATGCTAAATCTAGAGGTTTTGAACGTCGTTATAAACGTAGGCCTAAATCCCATCATTTTCAGCTGTCATGTTTGAAAGAGTGCTAAAAGATGGGGTATAAATGCCACTTATTAGACGTAAATGTTTTAATTTAAGTCTACGAGTGCACGCCAGGGGATCTTCAAAGACAAACCAAGGTTCATGACAATCGATCAATTGGCGTGTACAACATTGATGTTCGTAATAGAAAGATTTAACCCACTTAGTCTAAAACGATTCCGAAAGACGAATTCCGTTCCTTGAAAGTCCTAGGAATATCGGATAGCCTTAATATTAAAGTACTAGAGCAAAATATTCCTTTCGTCTATCAAGGTCATTCGGCGAAAAAGTGTAACGAAGACGGGTCACAAAGATGTGTTAAGATCAATATCAACAAATCGACAACAATGGTTACCTAGGAAACGTCATTTGTTTACTCGGCATTATTGTGTTGGTATAACAATGCCGAGTAAACAAATATGACGTAACATTGTTTGATGACGTAATTTTTTGACGTCAAATGAATGGCGACAAATAGGTTGACGACGACGACAAATCACGAATTTTTATAATAGACAGATAGATTCTTCTAAACGACACACTGTTCAATTTTATAATTGCTCAGATTTATAACTTGTGTTGGGCAAGGCCGTGGTCTAGGCAACACGGAGTTTTCCTCCGTTGCATCCCAACAATTACTCCATTCACACACAGAAGAAGGCAATGGCAAACCACTTCTGGATCATCTGCCAATAACGTATATGGACAGGTCCCAGTCCGAGAAAAGGATATAAGGATCCTGTTCATATGGACCTGTCGTCAGACAGAGCACTAAAAAATAATCAAGCACTATGTTCCTCTTGAAGATGGCAATTCAAAGTACGGAAACAAGTAGCTTGATTATCTGTTTTTTGTATTTCTTTAACATTTTACATTTATATTAGTGTTCCCTAGGTGGATTATTTGCTTATATTAATATTTCTACATTTATTCTTCTTTGTGTATAATATTGTTCCATTTTGGGTTTTCCTGTATTTTACTGTGATATTAAATACTGTACTTGCATATGTTTACTCAATTTCTTTGTGTAATATGTTTTGTTATTACTTCATTATTATTGTATGCATTAGTGATTGGCTGTTATTGGCCTTTTTGGCTGTTGTCAAGCACTTTAATAAATGAATTGAATTAAATTACAAGTCTTTGGTTGTTATTGGCTTGTAACTGTTAGCAAACACTTAAATAAATCATCTGAATATAATTAAAAGCTGGTTGCATGGACGATAAATGTATTTCATTATTTTACAGTACACAACAGAATGCCTCAGTATAAAATAATCAGATTACCTCTGAAATACTCTCTGCATAAAATGAATGAAATCGGGTCCAATTTTTCTTACTGCGATGATTCTGTATCCCCAGTTGAAATTCTCGTTACTTTTTATTTCTTATATGATTTATTTTCCGTAATTCTGATTGTCTCTTATTCTATTTTAATCGGGTAAATACATCGAGGACCCTCGGCTGGGTTGCTCTCAGTTCTCGTGCGATGTCTCCTGAGATTCTCCACAACTGCAAATATGGCGTCTTCATTGGCGTTGCTTTCACAGTCTGTGGGTTACCTGCTTCCACATGTCCCGTAGTCGTTACACACGTCCTGACTCACGCGGACGCTGCTCCAGTCTTCGAAACAAAATGGCGTCTGGATGACACGTATCCCCGTGCATCAATAGCAGTTCGACTCTGGCAGGCACCGAGGGTCATTGGCATGTCACAGTATTCGTCGTGTGTCTTCCATGGTCAATGGGTCACAACCAAGCCCTGCTCTGCACTGTGTGACATGAGCAGACCGAGCAACGCGGTTTATGTGTTGTCTCGATATATAACGCCGCTGAGAAGTGTGTTGCCCCATTTGATGATGACGTATATCTGGAAAACTAAGCGTCTTAGGACATATGTTGTTCATTTTTTATTAATTTCTGAAAAGGAATTACGCAGTTGGTGTTCGTGTGCGCGGATTTTGTTTTAACTTATTTTTAAACTAAGGATAATGTGCGAATCATAGCAGTCATCATCACAGTATATTCTCATTAAGATTACAGCATATCCCAGACATGTATAATTCTTTTTTATAGAGCTCCCTTTAATTCTCATAACACGGATGCATTCTTCCGTTCATGTTCATCACAAAGTTTAAGATAAATTTACCTAACAATAATAACAAATATATCCTGCAATACTTCATATTAGTTAAGGTATTGTCGTACCTAAATATCGAGAATGTATCATTGTGAGATAATATAAGTGGCTTTAACTATATATAATATATGTATAAAGTATGTTTTTGTGTATTTAAACGTATAAACTTACTGACGATAAAAGCATCTAATTTTGTAAAACATGGCAAAATGCATGAAAAGTCTCGGATAATTGCAATAAATTAGCAGCTCTGCACCTACGCAAAATGTTTTATTTAAAAGTCAGATTTTATTGTTTGAACATTTATCTGTTATAACCCAAAGAATGTGGTGCAAAATGCCTGTTACCTCTTTTTTCTTGAGTTCTCAAATACCAAACATTGTGTGGATAAAATAAATAGTGCGCATCAAAAGATTAGTTTTAAAACCTGAACTACGTATTCAGACTGTTTAAAAACAACCGCCATCTTAATTATTGCTCAAAACAATAAATTTCTTTTTTACGCAGGGAAAGACAAATTCTAGACAGAATGAGCACATTTACTGTTGTGGGGATAGAAGAGAGTAATATTTCGTGTTTTTTAATCTCTATGGGATTCAGTCAGCCGTGAAATGAAATCTTTCTTTTTCTTCTAACCATAAGTAAATTGATTCTTTTGCTTGATGTTTCGGATGTTTATTTCTGGTTGAATAACTTTGTCGTCATCTGTGTGAGTCCAAGAAATGCATTTGCCATTCAGTGGCCCGCGTTAAAGTGTAGAGATCTTTCTATTCCCCAGAAGCAAAACTTTTATTCCTCGTAATTAATTTAAAGGACGACGTTCAGGGCTTATTTTCTCAAGGAATCCGACGTAAAACTCATGGTCTGAGTCGTCTTATCACTGTCTTCTTCAGCCACATTTTTCAAATTATAAATGAGCTGCTTTGGCAGGGTATAAGTCCTATAGGAAGTCAAGGACTCACATCCATATTCTGGCAAACAGGTCACGAAAAGTACGCCTGGCAAATAGCCTTTTTTATATTTTTCACGTCTGCAGTGGAGAGATGTTTTTGCTAAGAGATCTACAGTCGACAGCCATTGTTAAACAGCAGTTACTAGTCTGTGAACTTCGCATGGATGGTGCCATAGGCTTCAACGGCCGAAGAAAATCTATATTACTGTCCACAGATCACGAGAAAAGTCCTGATAGGAATGCGATATACGCGCATGCGCAATATGTCGCGGTGAGTGACGAGCTGCTACTAGCCAACCTAAAAGTATTCGTTCCACAACCACTAAAGGAACAACAGACAAAAGGCTTTCATAAGTTGTAATGATTATTATTATTATTTAGTGTTCTGTCTGACGACGGGTCCATTCTTCTGCCCCAAAAGAGTTCGCCAGTTTTCCTTATTCTCAGCTTCTCGTTTTAACTCCTGAAACTTCATCTTCTTTCCTTGTTTCACATCGTCGGTTAGCTGTATCAATCTTCTTCCTAGTCCTCTCTTTCCTTCAACCTGGCCTTCGGTGATATCACTCATTAATCCATTCCTTCTCAAAATATGTCCCAGCCAGTTAGCTTTCCTTCGTGTAATCGCCTGCAGAATGTTTCTTTGCTCGTTGACTCTCCTCAATACTTCTTCGTTGGTCACTCGATGCGTCCACCTGATCTTCTCTATTCTTCTCCAACACCACATTTCAAAACTCTCCAGGTATTTCTGTTCCTTCTTCCTGAGTGTCCAAGTCTCTGCTCCATACGTAACACTTCACTAGTTTCTTCTTCATCTCCAAGCCCAACTTGCTAGTGAGAAGTATCCTCTTCTTGACGAAAGCTGCCTTGGCCATGGCTATCCTTGCTTTTACTTCCTTGGTGCATAGGGCGTCCGTCGTGATTATGCTTCCCAAGTACTTGAAGTGCTCCATATTCTCCAGCTGTTGGTTTCCAACTACAACGTTCAATGGTTCTACTCTCGGTGCTATCCTCATTACCTTTGATTTTTCAATGTTGATTTCCATTCAATACTCTCTACCTGTTTCCACTATCTTGTCCATCATGTTCTGTAATTCCTCTTCTTCCTTCGCCAATACTACTAAGTCGTCTGCATACTTTACAGTCATTTATAAGATATTGTAAATGCGTCATATTGTGATTCATAATATTAAAAATATATATTAACAATTACAGTCAATCACAATTATAATAATATTAAAAGATTTAAAACATCATTTAAATACACTACTAGTTTCGGCTACAATTTAGCCATCGACGGGTGTACGTAGTATAAACCCTTCACTAATTACTGATTTTTAATGTTCTCCATGTTTCACTGTCTTCATTTTTGATGGTGTTCTTGTCCTTTACTATTTCTTGGTTCGTTGCACCATCACTAGTCATTACTAGGCTTACATTTTGTACTTTGTGTTGACGTCATTTTTGCGTAGGATTGTGAAGTAAAGTTTTAATTCCATCAATGACAATTGAAAATAGAAAATAGAATATAGAAAACAAAATAATTGGTAAAAATAATTGGTAAAAATAAATAGTAAAAATAATAAAAAAAATATGTAAAC